>NC_021164.2:2721953-2744761 GCF_000331145.2 Cicer arietinum
TGTCTTGTTTTTCTTGAATCTTGAAAATATAAGAACTAATCGATTTCCTAATCGATTCTTTTAATGCAATTATCAGAGACTGATACTCAGTTTGTATCAGAATCGATTGACTAATCGATTATACTTGTTTTGTTCAAACAACGAGATCAAAACAATCGATTACTCATTCGATTCATTTATTAACATAATCGATTTGGCAATGGGCTAAATGCTCCCTGTAACTCAGACATTTTACTTCAATCGATTCGTCAATCGACTTGGCTGGTCACAGTGACTAAGATCTTTTACTCCAATCGATTTGTCAATCGACTTGGCTTGTTACAGTAGCTTAGCTGTTTAGTTGAAATCGATGAGCCAATTGATTATGCAATATGTTTCTGATAAATGATTAACCAATTCATTCTTTCAATCGATTACCTAATCGATTGATGCAAAACTTGCAACTCAAGAAACATCTATCAATCGATTATCTAATCGATTAGTGCATAACTTGCAACTTAAGAAACTTATTTCAATTGATTGTCCAATCGATTTCGTTGATCACAGAACACATGTCTGATGAAAAGTATTTTCATAATCGATTTGCCAATCGATTGACTTAGTATGAGCTTGGGTCTGTGAATCACAAAATCGATTACTCAATTGATGTGCAAATCGATTGTCCAATTGATTTGTTTAAACATAGAACACAGGTTTTGATAAAACCTTTAAGTAATCGATTTCCCAATCGATTAACTTAGTGAAACCTTTATTCTGTGAGTCAGACAATCGATTGCTCAATTGATTTATCAATTGATTTATTACTTGATTGATTAAAACTTATTTTATGATTTCATTGGCAAATACTATATGAGAACTCATTACGATTAAGTCTACCTAATTGACCCTATTAATACTAGACACTCTTGTACATCAGTCTTCAAGCCTTGTAGGACCTCATCCATCTTTGCTTGATTGCTTGAGTTCCAAGTTTTGTCCAATTGTGTAGTGTTTGTTTATTTGCCTGAAATGTTTCTCAATTCAAATCATTAGATCAGTCAAATAATGCATACACATTGTATGTTTGGAGATTATATCAAAATCATGATCAAGGAGGCATATGTCTTACAAAAAATTCTACCACTAATTTTAATGAACGCGCTGTTTTTATTCAGAAAATAAATCAATTCATGTCTAATAAAAAACGTAAGCATTATATAACAGTTATTAAACAACAGCATTCGTATTCTTCAAATCACTGTCATTTGTATTATGCGTGATATACACTCAACAGTTCATTTACTCTCTACACGTCTATAGAACATTTTAAAAAATTTAAAAAGTACTTACCATCTCATACCAATTACTCTCAGTTATGTTACAATTATTTACAATTATGTTGTTTGTAAAATCAATTATACTTACTTATCTTCTTTGTAAAACTTCTTGTTAATTTCTTATCATTCTTGAATTGTTCTCAAACAATTACCATCTATAATTATTATTTAGGTTTTATTTTCAGATCATCAATATTGTTGTCGTTTTATTTGATTTTTTATAATTATGACTAAATTTAAAATATAAATATTTTTTTATTTTAATTTAAATTATGTTTAATTTGATAAATTCAAATTAATATCTAAAGCAATTGATATTAAGATTTTATAGGATATAATATTTTAAGATATTTTCTGATTGACATGCTTTTAATTTTTTTTTATATAAACACACTACGCGAAAAAACGCATTTTACAGCGCTTTTTTTAAGCCATTTACAGCGCTTTTTCAAAAAAATAAGCGCTGTGGAATCGAGCGCTGTAAATGATACAACAGCGCTTTTAAAAAAGCGCTATAAAACATGTAAATATAACGCGCGCTTGTTATGCACATTTTACAGCGCTTCTTCACAAAAGCGCTGTCATATGCACCCCATTATATGAGTTATGGGTCTGCTTTTAGAGCGCTTTTTAACACAAACGCTGTAAAATGCAGACCCATAATTTTCATATTATGGGTCTGCATTTTACAGCGCTTGTGTTAAAAAGCGTTGTAAAATGCCCACCCATAATTTCATATATGGGTGTGCATTTTACAGCGCTTTTCCCAATAAGCGCTGTAAAAGACCTCCGTGTGTTATTATGTTATATGAATGCCTTTTACAGCGCTTCTTATAAGCCTTTTACAGCGCTTCTTATAAGCCTTTTACAGCGCTTCTTATAAGCCTTTTACAGCGCTTCTTATAAGCCTTTTACAGCGCTTCTTATAAGCCTTTTACAGCGCTTCTTATAAGCCTTTTACAGCGCTTCTTATAAGCCTTTTACAGCGCTTCTTATAAGCCTTTTACAGCGCTTCTTATAAGCCTTTTACAGCGCTTCTTATAAGCCTTTTACAGCGCTTCTTATAAGCCTTTTACAGCGCTTCTTATAAGCCTTTTACAGCGCTTCTTATAAGCCTTTTACAGCGCTTCTTATAAGCCTTTTACAGCGCTTCTTATAAGCCTTTTACAGCGCTTCTTATAAGCCTTTTACAGCGCTTCTTATAAGCCTTTTACAGCGCTTCTTATAAGCCTTTTACAGCGCTTCTTATAAGCCTTTTACAGCGCTTCTTATAAGCCTTTTACAGCGCTTCTTATAAGCCTTTTACAGCGCTTCTTATAAGCCTTTTACAGCGCTTCTTATAAGCCTTTTACAGCGCTTCTTATAAGCCTTTTACAGCGCTTCTTATAAGCCTTTTACAGCGCTTCTTATAAGCCTTTTACAGCGCTTCTTATAAGCCTTTTACAGCGCTTCTTATAAGCCTTTTACAGCGCTTCTTATAAGCCTTTTACAGCGCTTCTTATAAGCCTTTTACAGCGCTTCTTATAAGCCTTTTACAGCGCTTCTTATAAGCCTTTTACAGCGCTTCTTATAAGCCTTTTACAGCGCTTCTTATAAGCCTTTTACAGCGCTTCTTATAAGCCTTTTACAGCGCTTCTTATAAGCCTTTTACAGCGCTTCTTATAAGCCTTTTACAGCGCTTCTTATAAGCCTTTTACAGCGCTTCTTATAAGCCTTTTACAGCGCTTCTTATAAGCCTTTTACAGCGCTTCTTATAAGCCTTTTACAGCGCTTCTTATAAGCCTTTTACAGCGCTTCTTATAAGCCTTTTACAGCGCTTCTTATAAGCCTTTTACAGCGCTTCTTATAAGCCTTTTACAGCGCTTCTTATAAGCCTTTTACAGCGCTTCTTATAAGCCTTTTACAGCGCTTCTTATAAGCCTTTTACAGCGCTTCTTATAAGCCTTTTACAGCGCTTCTTATAAGCCTTTTACAGCGCTTCTTATAAGCCTTTTACAGCGCTTCTTATAAGCCTTTTACAGCGCTTCTTATAAGCCTTTTACAGCGCTTCTTATAAGCCTTTTACAGCGCTTCTTATAAGCCTTTTACAGCGCTTCTTATAAGCCTTTTACAGCGCTTCTTATAAGCCTTTTACAGCGCTTCTTATAAGCCTTTTACAGCGCTTCTTATAAGCCTTTTACAGCGCTTCTTATAAGCCTTTTACAGCGCTTCTTATAAGCCTTTTACAGCGCTTCTTATAAGCCTTTTACAGCGCTTCTTATAAGCCTTTTACAGCGCTTCTTATAAGCCTTTTACAGCGCTTCTTATAAGCCTTTTACAGCGCTTCTTATAAGCCTTTTACAGCGCTTCTTATAAGCCTTTTACAGCGCTTCTTATAAGCCTTTTACAGCGCTTCTTATAAGCCTTTTACAGCGCTTCTTATAAGCCTTTTACAGCGCTTCTTATAAGCCTTTTACAGCGCTTCTTATAAGCCTTTTACAGCGCTTCTTATAAGCCTTTTACAGCGCTTCTTATAAGCCTTTTACAGCGCTTCTTATAAGCCTTTTACAGCGCTTCTTATAAGCCTTTTACAGCGCTTCTTATAAGCCTTTTACAGCGCTTCTTATAAGCCTTTTACAGCGCTTCTTATAAGCCTTTTACAGCGCTTCTTATAAGCCTTTTACAGCGCTTCTTATAAGCCTTTTACAGCGCTTCTTATAAGCCTTTTACAGCGCTTCTTATAAGCCTTTTACAGCGCTTCTTATAAGCCTTTTACAGCGCTTCTTATAAGCCTTTTACAGCGCTTCTTATAAGCCTTTTACAGCGCTTCTTATAAGCCTTTTACAGCGCTTCTTATAAGCCTTTTACAGCGCTTCTTATAAGCCTTTTACAGCGCTTCTTATAAGCCTTTTACAGCGCTTCTTATAAGCCTTTTACAGCGCTTCTTATAAGCCTTTTACAGCGCTTCTTATAAGCCTTTTACAGCGCTTCTTATAAGCCTTTTACAGCGCTTCTTATAAGCCTTTTACAGCGCTTCTTATAAGCCTTTTACAGCGCTTCTTATAAGCCTTTTACAGCGCTTCTTATAAGCCTTTTACAGCGCTTCTTATAAGCCTTTTACAGCGCTTCTTATAAGCCTTTTACAGCGCTTCTTATAAGCCTTTTACAGCGCTTCTTATAAGCCTTTTACAGCGCTTCTTATAAGCCTTTTACAGCGCTTCTTATAAGCCTTTTACAGCGCTTCTTATAAGCCTTTTACAGCGCTTCTTATAAGCCTTTTACAGCGCTTCTTATAAGCCTTTTACAGCGCTTCTTATAAGCCTTTTACAGCGCTTCTTATAAGCCTTTTACAGCGCTTCTTATAAGCCTTTTACAGCGCTTCTTATAAGCCTTTTACAGCGCTTCTTATAAGCCTTTTACAGCGCTTCTTATAAGCCTTTTACAGCGCTTCTTATAAGCCTTTTACAGCGCTTCTTATAAGCCTTTTACAGCGCTTCTTATAAGCCTTTTACAGCGCTTCTTATAAGCCTTTTACAGCGCTTCTTATAAGCCTTTTACAGCGCTTCTTATAAGCCTTTTACAGCGCTTCTTATAAGCCTTTTACAGCGCTTCTTATAAGCCTTTTACAGCGCTTCTTATAAGCCTTTTACAGCGCTTCTTATAAGCCTTTTACAGCGCTTCTTATAAGCCTTTTACAGCGCTTCTTATAAGCCTTTTACAGCGCTTCTTATAAGCCTTTTACAGCGCTTCTTATAAGCCTTTTACAGCGCTTCTTATAAGCCTTTTACAGCGCTTCTTATAAGCCTTTTACAGCGCTTCTTATAAGCCTTTTACAGCGCTTCTTATAAGCCTTTTACAGCGCTTCTTATAAGCCTTTTACAGCGCTTCTTATAAGCCTTTTACAGCGCTTCTTATAAGCCTTTTACAGCGCTTCTTATAAGCCTTTTACAGCGCTTCTTATAAGCCTTTTACAGCGCTTCTTATAAGCCTTTTACAGCGCTTCTTATAAGCCTTTTACAGCGCTTCTTATAAGCCTTTTACAGCGCTTCTTATAAGCCTTTTACAGCGCTTCTTATAAGCCTTTTACAGCGCTTCTTATAAGCCTTTTACAGCGCTTCTTATAAGCCTTTTACAGCGCTTCTTATAAGCCTTTTACAGCGCTTCTTATAAGCCTTTTACAGCGCTTCTTATAAGCCTTTTACAGCGCTTCTTATAAGCCTTTTACAGCGCTTCTTATAAGCCTTTTACAGCGCTTCTTATAAGCCTTTTACAGCGCTTCTTATAAGCCTTTTACAGCGCTTCTTATAAGCCTTTTACAGCGCTTCTTATAAGCCTTTTACAGCGCTTCTTATAAGCCTTTTACAGCGCTTCTTATAAGCCTTTTACAGCGCTTCTTATAAGCCTTTTACAGCGCTTCTTATAAGCCTTTTACAGCGCTTCTTATAAGCCTTTTACAGCGCTTCTTATAAGCCTTTTACAGCGCTTCTTATAAGCCTTTTACAGCGCTTCTTATAAGCCTTTTACAGCGCTTCTTATAAGCCTTTTACAGCGCTTCTTATAAGCCTTTTACAGCGCTTCTTATAAGCCTTTTACAGCGCTTCTTATAAGCCTTTTACAGCGCTTCTTATAAGCCTTTTACAGCGCTTCTTATAAGCCTTTTACAGCGCTTCTTATAAGCCTTTTACAGCGCTTCTTATAAGCCTTTTACAGCGCTTCTTATAAGCCTTTTACAGCGCTTCTTATAAGCCTTTTACAGCGCTTCTTATAAGCCTTTTACAGCGCTTCTTATAAGCCTTTTACAGCGCTTCTTATAAGCCTTTTACAGCGCTTCTTATAAGCCTTTTACAGCGCTTCTTATAAGCCTTTTACAGCGCTTCTTATAAGCCTTTTACAGCGCTTCTTATAAGCCTTTTACAGCGCTTCTTATAAGCCTTTTACAGCGCTTCTTATAAGCCTTTTACAGCGCTTCTTATAAGCCTTTTACAGCGCTTCTTATAAGCCTTTTACAGCGCTTCTTATAAGCCTTTTACAGCGCTTCTTATAAGCCTTTTACAGCGCTTCTTATAAGCCTTTTACAGCGCTTCTTATAAGCCTTTTACAGCGCTTCTTATAAGCCTTTTACAGCGCTTCTTATAAGCCTTTTACAGCGCTTCTTATAAGCCTTTTACAGCGCTTCTTATAAGCCTTTTACAGCGCTTCTTATAAGCCTTTTACAGCGCTTCTTATAAGCCTTTTACAGCGCTTCTTATAAGCCTTTTACAGCGCTTCTTATAAGCCTTTTACAGCGCTTCTTATAAGCCTTTTACAGCGCTTCTTATAAGCCTTTTACAGCGCTTCTTATAAGCCTTTTACAGCGCTTTTACACATAAGCGCTCTAAAATGTCTCTTTATGTTAATTTTAAAAGGCTCTTTTACAGCACTTTTCCCAATAAGCATTGTAAAAGACCTCCGTGTGTTATTATGTTATATGAATGTTTTTTAAAGCCTTTTAAAGCCTTTTACAGCGCTTTTACACATAAGCGCTCTAAAATGTCTCTTTATGTTAATTTTAAAAGGCTCTTTTACAGCGCTTTTCCCAATAAGCGCTGTAAAAGGCCAACATGCATTTTTGTGTTTTGTTATGTTATGTTATTTTTTAAACAAGCTCAACATGCATGCAAAACCCACATAACTGGTCACCACCAAAATCTCTTCTCCTTTTATGCATCTTCTTCACAAACATCAAAGCTTACTCTTTCACAATTCAATCTCCACCTCAACACCCTTTTTATCTCTTTACATTCTCTTTCCTTCTTAAATCGAAACTTAATTGGTATTCAGGATCATTGCCATGTTGCGAAAAATGGGTTTGTGTCTGATGTTTTTGTTAACAATGTGTTTTTGGGGATTCCCATGATGCGTACAAGGTGTTTGAAGAAATGGGTTAATGTCTGATGTTTTTTGGATTCCCATGATGCGTACAAGGTGTTTGAAGAAATGGGTTAATGTCTGATGTTTTTTGGATTCCCATGAGTCAAATAAGCGCTGTAAAATGTGTTTTTTACTTATTTTCAAAAGAGTCGTTTACAGCGCTTTGTGTGAAAAGCGTTGTAAAAGGTATAAAACACTCATTATTTTATTTTTAAAAGGATCTTTTACAGCGCTTTTTAATATAAGCGTTGTAAAATGTCTCTTTATTTTATTTTTGTGTTTGGTTTATTTGGGTTGGGATGACATTAAAAACCTTTTTATCATTGTTTATTGGATTAAAAATATTGTTATCATTGTCTTTATCACAATACTTTAGGAGATGATGAATTATTAGAAATGAGAACTTCTGAAGAATCTATATATATATGCACTGAGCAAAAGAGAATCTCTCTATTCAGTTCAGTTCAGTTCATGTAAATTACTAATTTATATTCAGTTCAGTTCATGTAAATCAAGCTAAATATAAAACACTCATTGTTACATGAACTTGGTATAAAACACTCAAATCAAGCTAAATATAAGCAGAAAATAAATTAATCAGAACTTAGTATAAAACACTCAATTCAGATTACATGCATATTTACAATAACACAGTTCAGATTACATGCATAGCTTATATAAAACAATTAAATATATACATTAAGATGCCCTTCTTCTTTTCCTGGTGACATTCACATTTGTTTGTCCATTTACAATACGAAACGATGGATTAATCCAAATTCCCTCATCATGATCATCTCTAAGATATAAACCATCATCAGTTGAATCAATTTCATGTGGTTGTTGTGATGTTGCAAATAAAAGATCATTACCAACATCTTCATCATTATTGTTATCATCACTTATTTTATTGGTCGATAGGACAACAGACCATTTATCATTAGAAGGATCAGTGACATAAAACACTTGTTGAGCTTGCGACGCTAAAATAAAAGGCTCGTCTTTGTATCCCACCCTATTAAAATCGACAAGCAAGAATCCTGACTCATCAATCCGAACGCCATTATTATTATCGACCCACTTGCAACCAAATATGGGAACACGAAACATTGTGTAGTCTAACTCCCATATGCGCTCGATAACCCCAAAATATGATAGATTTGCATATATTGGGTTTTTGTCTTTTGCACTTGAGACATGCATCGCTTCAGCTACGAGAGTGACTCCACTATTTTGCATAGTGGTCTGATCATCTTGTTCTTTGGTATAAAATGTGTAGCCGTTAATAACATAACCAGTGTAAGAAAAGACATGTAAGCTCGGACCATTTGCTAGCCACCTCAATCTATTTGAAATTGATCCGGGGTCTATATCAAATTTTGACATTATGTGATTTTTTAACCATGTTACAAAACTTCGATTGTGCTCTCGAGTTATCCAATTTTGATTCCTATTCATGTTCAAACGAGATAACTGATCAATGTGTATTGTAACATACGGTTGAACCTCATCATCATTGTGCAGAACATACAATTGTGCCTGCTCCCATTCTGTCCTTGATATAGTCAGTAGTCTCCTTCCAGTTATCCCTTCTCCTGATAGTCTTCCCGAATGACGAGACATGGGAAGCCCTATGGATTCAACATTGGACAGATATTCAGTACAAAATTCAGCAGCCTCTTCAACAATGTATCGTTCAGCAATACAACCTTCTGGTCGACTTCTACTTTTTACGTACCCTTTTAATATTTTCATATATCGTTCTATCGGATACATCCATCTCATATAAGCTGGCCCACAAAGTTGTGTCTCCTTAACCAGATGAACAGTAAGGTGAACCATTATATCAAAAAACGATGGTGGGAAATACATTTCAAGCTCACACAAAGTAACAACAATTTCCCTCTGCAATGTCGGTAATTTCTGAGGGTCGATCACTTTACTACAAATTTCCCTGAAGAAGAAACATAATCTAGTTAAGGCTAGTCGAACTTTTTCAGGTAAAATGGAACGTATACCTATTGGTAGCAAATGCTCCATTATAATATGACAATCATGGGTCTTCAAACCTTTTAACTTGAGGTCTTTCATACAAACCAAATTTTTAATGTTCGAAGAGTATCCTTCTGGAACTTTAACTTCGTGTAGAAATTTACATAAAACAATTTTTTCCTTTCTAGATAGAGTATGAGCGGCTGGAGGTAGATATGTGCGATTTCCTTTCTTTACTGGAGCCAGTTCATTTCTTATTCCCATATCGACCAAGTCCAATCTTGCATTGACGCCATCTTTAGACTTTCCTGGAACATTGAGTAACGTACCAATAACACTTTCAAATACATTTTTTTCAATATGCATCACATCGAGGAAATGTCTTACATACAATGACTTCCAATATGGCAATTCAAAGAAAATTGACTTTTTCTTCCACCCAGTTTTCACCAGCTCTCCCGCAAAAGGTTTGCCAAATTTATTGGTCAAACCTTGTACTTTTTCAAGTATTTGATATCCAGTCGGTGCTAAAGGAGCTTTACCTTCCTCTGATTTTCCATTGAATGCATTTCTCCACCCACGATACTGATGACTATAAGGTAAAAATCTACGATGTCCAAGAAACACATTCTTCTTACAATGTTTCAACCGCATCCAATTTGTACTCTCTTCACATATAGGACATGCACACTGACCTTTAATGCTATATCCTGATAAATTACCATATGCTGGAAAATCATTAATTGTGCCGAACAACATAGCCCTCAAATTGAAACATTCTTTCTTATACCCATCATAAACTTCCACACTTGTCTCCCACATACTTTTTAAATCTTCGATTAGAGGAGTCAAGTATACGTCGATATCATTCCCCGGTTGTTTGGGTCCAGAAATTAACAGAGACAACATCATAAACTTACGCTTCATACATAACCATGGAGGTAGGTTATATATTACCAAAATCACAGGCCACGTGCTATGTGAGATGCTTTGAAGACCATGTGGATTCATTCCATCAGTAGAAAGTGCAAGTCTTAGATTTCTTGACTCTATCCCGAATTCAGGATACTCGTGATCAATTTTTGCCCATTGTGGGGAATCTGCAGGGTGTCGAAACATTCCATCTCTAATTCTTTCATCTGCATGCCATGTCAAGTGTTTTGAATCTTCTTCACTGCGATACATGCGCCTAAATCTTGGTATTATAGGAAAATACCACACGACTTTTGCTGGAGTAGATTCTTTCTTCTTATATCGAGAGACATTGCATTTCGGACACGCCTTAAGTAGTTCATATTCGTTTCGAAATAAAATGCAATCGTTAGGACACGCATGAATCCTTTCGTAACTCATTCCAATAGAACACAAAATCCGTTTAGCCTCGTAGGTTCGACTGGGAAGTTCATTATCATCTGGCAACATATCTTTTATGAGTGTTAATAATTCTGTAAAGCTTTTATCAGACCATCCATTACTCGCTTTTAAGTTGTACAACTTTAATATCGTTGATAGTCTTGTGAATTTAGTACAACCATTATATAATTCTTTCTCTGCATCACTCAACAAACTTTCAAACATTTTAGGACAATCTCGAAGATCTTCTTCAACTGCTTTTGCAATCTCTATGCAAATGAGTTGTCACTTAAATGTATAGCAACATAATCAAATGTATAACTTTTATAAATTATGACTAAACTATATACCAACAATGAATTTATAAAAGAACTTCAACGCTACGGACAAAAGTCTGACAATATACCCTATGGTCACAGAAACCAACAATGAATTTATAAAAGAACTTCCAAATGCTGAACGCTACGGACAAAAGTTTGACAATATACCCTATGGTCACAGAAGAAAATTACCTCAAGATCACCTTCCATTCTAACCTTTTTACCTTCTACACCAAGCGAATCTATTGCGAAAATAAGAGATAAAAGTTAATATGAGTAACATGTTACAATGTTTAGGAAACCACAAAATGACAAATTATGCACAAAATGCTTATGCTAATAGATAAGCTCAAATGAGTAAATCCAGACAGGCCAAATTATATCATGCAATCAAAATACAAACTTAATATCTTTCAAAAAAAAAATGTTACTATGCTAATAAATTACTAACCATTTCAGCCACCAGGTCCTGCAAACTCAGCATAAACTTCATTCATGTCAGCCCTTGAAATCCTACTGCAAAAAACAAGTTATTTTACTAGCTAGTATGCTAAGGATGTTCAACATTGGTAAACACCATCCTTTTTCACTTTTCAAAACTACTAGTTACAAACAATTGAGTGCATGGTTTTTACCTTTCCCATGAATCATTTATGTCATTAGTAGTTCTCCAACTATTTCCAACTTTAGCACCCCACAAAGCTGGGTGCATATCTCCCCTAACAAACAAACAAAGTTTTTTTAGAAGGGAGTATTTAAAGTTAGAAGAACAACAAGATGCTAAAATAGAAAAATTACCATTCACATAGCGAAAAGAAGATTGGTCGACCTGCCTTCATTAAAGCCTGAGTCATAACAGTATCCCTGTATATAACAAGGCCACAGTTTGAGCTGTGTTGTTCCCCTGATGTTCACCTGATGTTATTTACTTATACTTTATTTAATTATAAAAATTAAATTAAAAAATATAAATCTGTGGGTGATGATGACAGCCTAAGAGGTACGGAATGATAAAAATTAAATTAAAAAATATTAAATCAATACATGGTGTGTGTTTGGTTCCAAGAAGAATTTCAGAAAAGAGGAGTATAAGAAGAGAGAAATATGTGAGAAATATCCTTATCTTAAAAATTAATGGAATTTTTATTTAAATACGGTTTAGTTATTATTTTAATTATCATTTTATTAATTAATTAATTAAATTAATTTTTTATTACTTTAGTAATTAATTATTAAATTTAAACAAATTAATTCCATTTAAATATTGATGTAGTTACTATTTTAATTTGTCTATGTATACATTATTATAGTATCTATTAAAATTGATTAAATTAAAAAATTTGATACATAAATAACATATTATTCAATTATTGGTGATGTAATTTTAAAAATAATAAATTACTTTTTTTATATATCCTAGAACTCTCCGTAAAATAATTTGTTGTTGTTCCCATTTCTAGCTTATCTATCACTGCACGCTGACAACTTCAACCTATTGAAGTACGCCTATTATTAATTGTTTAACAAGTATATTTTGTCTGTTTTATTTATTAAAACTTACATCCTAAATGTTACATTTTAACACGTATTTTCTTTTTTGTTTTTTAAAAACTAACTTCAGTGTTCTTGAGACCACTTTGAGTTCAAAGGATCATTATGTTATCTGAAAATAAAAATGAAAATTTTGAGTTTGAATGTTCATTTCAATAAATTAAATGTTGTTTTAATTTTTAATAAATTCTAAAATATCTTAGAGAAATATGACATAAATTTGAGTGTTTTAATATTTTTGAAGTTTATTGGATCTTAAATCCACAAAACTGATATGACAGACAAATGAATTATTTATTTGAAGTACCAGTTGTAAATATAAAATTTTAGAGATTTACTTTACAAAATTAAAATATCAATATAATTTTTTCAAAAGTTAAATATATTATAAAAAATTTGAAACTTTCTTAATTAAGGGTTGTGTGTCAATGTTAGGTTGCATAAATTAATTGTTTGAGTTAATCCTATACTTTATTATTTTATTTATTTGAAAATATATTGTAAAATGATATAATGAATTAATAATATCACTAACTTTCAATTGATATTTATTTAGTTCGTAAGGAATTAATTCACATCTAACAATATTTTAGATTTAAGCGAGAGAAATAATATATAAATAATTGCACGCATTAGGTGCCACAAGTGACCCCTTCAACTAAGAGTAAGAAAAATGACTAAAAATTTTGTAAAAAAACAGACGACTAACAATTTTCATAAAAAAAATACAAATATATATATATACTTCAAATAGATTCTATATTATGTTGTAAACAATTAAAAATCTTAATTTTAAAATAAACAAAATAAAATTAAAATAATAATACACTTCAAATTAAATGAATATATTAACATTAAATACAAACTAACTTAAAAAGTGGGCATTCTTTTTATAATGTGTGGCAATACAAGGATTATTTATTAATCTATATAATATTTGACGATTTAATCTATATAAATAGTAGGCTGGTAATTGCTTCTTTTTTCAACTCCTTTTGTTCCCGTGGCATAACAAACCCGTACCTGTGTCACTTTCTCTTCGTTTAAACCACCATCTTTTCCTCCTTTAATTTTGTTGATTTAAAAAAAAAAGTATATTAAAAAAAAAGTAAGAGTATATTAGTAGAAAAAAGTAATAAATATTGTATTGGTATTATAAAATAATAAATATTTTTAAATATAAAAAAACTACAAATGAAACACTTATTTTGAGATGGATAAAATAATTTATTTTAAACAAAATATTTTATTGATCACTTAATTTAATCTTAAGTAACAATATAATCATTTATCTTTTGTTTTTTCAATTTTGATCATTTATTTAATTGTAAGTAACTATTTGATCTTTAATATCTTAAAACGAAAACAACATAATCATTTTTTTACATAAACTTAGAACTCAATAAATTCATTATCAATTTTAAGAAAATTCATGTTTATCAAATCCATTATCCTAATATTTAAATAAATTTATATTTTTATCTCCAACACCATGATTTAAGATGGTGATGTCTAATAATTGAGAGATAGAAGATCCA
Organism: Cicer arietinum; assembly: GCF_000331145.2. NCBI lineage: Eukaryota > Viridiplantae > Streptophyta > Magnoliopsida > Fabales > Fabaceae > Cicer > Cicer arietinum. Next base: position 2,735,913 of record NC_021164.2, read on the forward strand.
TGCTATTGAACAATATTTAATTATATTAATAATGATATGTTAATTTTAAAATAAATAAATAAAAAATTAAAATCTATATTTCTTTTAATTTTAGAAAAAATAAATTGTTACGTTAATTAAATTAAAAAATTTATAAAAACTACTTTTTAATTTTAAAAAAATTATTTTTTGAATTAAATAAAAAAGATTATTTTTTAAATTAAATAAAAATAAACTCAAAACATATTTTAATTTTAAAATTATTTTTTAAAATAATCATAAGCAAAAGCCCCCGTCATAATAAACCCAGTGAAGGCAACCTTGTTACGTGTTCCTTCTTCCCTGCGCAGTACTGTACTTCTTCTTTCATCATCTATCCGCGTTGTACTTTCTTCTTCCCTCTTCTTAGTACTTCCTTCTTCCCCCTTCTCTCCTTCATAACAATCTTCTTCCCTAATCATAACCATAAACTCCTACTTCACACCACCACCTTGTGTGATGACGAGGAACATGTATACTTTGTTTGTGTTGCATTGTTTGTGTTTATGGTGTTTGCTGAAGATTTTAAGCCTACTGACGAAATACTCTTAAATTGTGGTGGCCCTATTCTTAGTTTGGATCTTGATGGCCGTTCATGGTCCACTGTGGCTCGAATTTTGGTTCTGGAAAATCCACCATGTCAGTGGTTGCAACTAATGACCCAGCAATCCCTCAAGTTCCCTTCATGACGGCACGGATTTTCGAATCACCATATACCTATAGTTTTCTGGTGTCTTCTGGTTGGATTTTCCTCAGGTTATATTTTTATCCGGCTTCTTATTCGGGTCTTAATATATCAGATGCCCGATTTGGCGTGACATCCCAATCCTACACCTTGCTTAGGAACTTCAATGTTCTTGAGACCACTTTGGGTTCAAAGGATCATTATGTTGTGACTGAATATTTCATCCACATTGATGGAGGTACATTGAACGTAACTTTTACTCCATCTACCACTGCAATTAATGCATATGCATTTGTCAATGGGATTGAGGTCATGTCGATGCCTAATATTTATACTTCCACTGATGATGATGTCCATGTGATTGTTGGTATTAGAAGTGTCTTCACCATTGACAACATAACTGCACTTGAGAATATTTATAGGTTAAATGTGGGTGGGAGTAATATTCCAGGTTCTCGTGATACTGGCATGTTTAGGTCTTGCAGTGCTGACGCGTCTTTCATACTACAAACTGCATTTGGAGTTGTGAATGGTGCTATAGAAGTGAATATTGAGTATCCTCCAAGAACATCGTCTTATATTGCTCCGACTATTGTTTTCTCCTCGGCCAGATCGATGGGTCCAAACGCCAATATCAAAATGGGTTACAACTTGACTTGGACATTCTCAATTGATTCTGGGTTTGCCTATCTTGTGAGACTTCACTTTTGTGAGGGCACCACGGTGATTACCAAAGTTAATCAAAGAGTATTCAAAATATTCCTCGCTAATCAAAGTGCTTTTAATACGGCTGATATTGCCTGGGCAAATACTTTTAACCTTCCACAAAATCTTATCCTAATATTTAATTGTAAGTAACATTGTTCACCATCTTATTTTATTGTAAGTAACTATTTGATCTTTAATATCTTAAAACAAAAACAACATAATCATTTTTTTACATAAACTTAGAATTCAATAAATTCATTATCAATTTTAAGAAAATTCATGTTTATCAAATCCATTATCCTAATATTTAAATAAATTTATATTTTTATCTCCAACATCATCATTTAAGATGGTGATGTCAAATAATTGAGAGATAGAAGATCCATGCTATTGAACAATGTTTAATTATACTAATAATGATTTGTTAATTTTAAATTAAAAAAAAATTAAAATCTATATTTCTTTTAATTTTAGAAAAAATAAATTGTTACGTTAATTAAATTAAAAAATTTATAAAAACTACTTTTTAATTTTAAAAAAATTATATTTTGAATTAAATAAAAAAAATTATTTTTTAATTTAAATAAAAATAAACTCAAAACATATTTTAATTTTAAAATTATTTTTTAAAATAATCATAAGCAAAAGCCCCAGTCATAATAAACCCAGTGAAGGCAACCTTGTTACGGCCGCGCAGAGTACTGTACTTCTTCTTCCTTCATATCTCCGCGTTGTACTTTCTTCTTCCCTCTTCTTAGTACTTCCTTCTTCCCTCTTCTCTCCTTCATAATAATCTTCTTCCCTAATCATAACCATAAACTCCTACTTCACACCCCCACCTTGTGTGATGACGAGGAACACAAATGTATACTTTGTTTGTGTTGCATTGTTTGTGTTTATGGTGTTAGCTGAAGATTTTAAGCCTACGGACGAAATACTCTTATATTGTGGTGGCCCTTTTCTTAGTTTGAATCTTGATGGCCGTTCATGGTCCACTGATCGTGGCTCGAATTTTCGTTCTGGAAAATCCACCATGTCAGAGGTTGCAACTAATGACCCTCCAGTCCCTCAGGTTCCCTTCATGACGGCGCAGATTTTTGAATCACCATATACCTATAGTTTTCCGGTCCCTTCTGGTTGGATTTTCCTCAGGTTGTATTTTTATCCGGCTTCTTATTCTGGTCTTAATATATCAGATACCCGATTTGGTGTGACATCCCAATCCTACACCTTGCTTAGGAACTTCAGTGTTCTTGAGACCACTTTGGGTTCAAAGGATTATTATGTTGTGAAGGAATATTCCATCCACATTGATGGAGGTACATTGAACGTAACTTTTACTCCATCTACCACTGCAATTAATTCATATGCATTTGTCAATTGGATTGAAGTTATGTCGATGCCTAATATTTATACTTCCACTGATGATGATGTCTATGTGATTGTTGGTATTAGAAGTGTCTTCACCATTGACAACAGAACTGCACTTGAGAATTTTTATAGGTTAAATGTGGGTGAGAGTAATATTCCGAGTTCTCGTGATACTGGCATGTTTAGGTCTTGGAGTGCTGACGCGTCTTTCATACTAGGAACTGCATTTAGAGCTGTGAATGATGGTATAGAAGTGAATATTGAGTATCCTCCAGGAACACCGTCTTATATTGCTCCGACTATTCTTTTCTCGTCGGGCAGATAGATTGGTCCAAACGCCAATATCAACTTGAGTTACAAGTTGACTTAGACATTCTCAATTGATTCTGGGTTTGCCTATCTTGTGAGACTTCACTTTTGTGAGGGCACCACGGTGATAACCAAAGTTAAACAAACAGTATTCAAAATATTCCTCGCTAATCAAAGTGCTTTTAATACGGCTGATGTTATTGCCTTGGCGAGTACTTTGACCTTCCACATAAACTTATCCTAATAATTAATTGTAAGTAACATTGTTCATCATCTTATTTAATTGTATGTAACTATTTGATCTTTAATATCTTAAAACGAAAACAACATAATCATTTTTTTACATAAACTTATAACTCAATAAATTCATTATCAATTTTAAGAAAATTCATGTTTATCAAATCCATTATCATAATATTTAAATAAATTTATATTTTTATCTCCAACAACATGATTTAAGATGGTGATGTATAATAATTGAGAGATAGATGATCCATGCTATTGAACAATGTTTAATTATACTAATAATGATATGTTAATTTTAAAATAAAAAAAAATAAAATCTATATTTCTTTTAATTTTAGAAAAAATAAATTGTTACGTTAATTAAATTAAAAAATTTATGAAAACTACTTTTTAATTTTAAAAAAATTATTTATTAAATTAAATAAAAATAAACTCAAAACATATTTTAATTTTAAAATTATTTTTTAAAATAATCATAAGCAAAAGCCTCCGTTATAATAAACCCATTGAAGGCAACCATGTTACGTGTTCCTTCTTCCCCGCGCAGTACTGTACTTCTTCTTCCTTCATCTCTCCGCGTTGTACTTTCTTCTTCCCTTTTCTTAGTACTTCCTTCTTCCCTCTTCTCTCCTCCAAAACAATCTTTTTCCCTAATCATAACCATAAACTCCTACTTCACACCACCACCTTGTGTGATGACGAGGAACACAAATGTATACTTTGTTTGTGTTGCATTGTTTGTGTTTATGGTGTTAGCTGAAGATTTTAAGCCTACGGACAAAATACTCTTAAATTGAGGTGGCCCTATTCTTAGTTTGGATCTTGATGGCCGTTCTGGTCCACTGATCGTGGTTCGAATTTTGGTTCTGGAAAATCCACCATGTTAGAGGTTGCAACTAAAGACCCTGCAGTCCCTCAAGTTCCCTTCATGACGGCGCGGATTTTCGAATCACCATATACCTATAGTTTTCCGGTCCCTTCTGGTTGGATTTTCCTCAGGTTGTATTTTTATCCGGCTTCTTATTCTGGTCTTAATATATCAGATACCATTTGGTGTGACATCCCAATCCTACACCTTGCTTAGGAACTTCAGTGTTCTTGAGACCACTTTGGGTTCAAAGGATCATTATGTTGTAAAGGAATATTCCATCGACATTGATGGAGGTACATTGAACGTAACTTTTACTCCATCTACCAATGCAATTAATGCATATGCATTTGTCAATGGGATTGAGGTCATGTCGATGCCTAATATTTATACTTCCACTGATGATGATGTCCATGTGATTGTTGGTATTTGAAGTGTCTTCACCATTAATAACAGAACTGCACTTGAGAATGTTTATAGGTTAAATGTGGGTGGGAGTAATATTTCGGGTTCTCGTGATACTGGCATGTTTAGGTCTTGGAGAGCTGACACGTCTTTCATACTAGGAACTGCATTTGGAGCAGTGAATTGTGGTATAGAAGTGAATATTGAGTATCCTCCAGGAACACCGTCTTATATTGCTCCGACTATTGTTTTCTCGTCGGCCATATCGATGGGTCCAAACGCCAATATCAACTTGAGTTACAACTTGACTTGGACATTCTCAATTGATTATGGGGTTGCCTATCTTGTGAGACTTCACTTTTGTGAGGGCACCACAGTGATAACCAAAGTTAATTAAAGCGTATTCAAAATATTCCTCGCTAATCAAAGTGCTTTTAATACGGGTGATGTTATTGCCTGGGCAAGTACTTTAAACCTTCGACATAAACTTATCCTAATATTTAATTGTAAGTAACATTGTTCGCCATCTTATTTAATTGTAAGTAACTATTTGATCTTTAATATCTTAAAACGAAAACAACATAATCATTTTTTTACATAAACATATAACTCAATAAATTCATTATCAATTTTAAGAAAATTCATGTTTATCAAATCCATTATCCTAATATTTAAATAAATTTATATTTTTATCTCCAACAACATGATTTAAGATGGTGATGTCTAATAATTGAGAGATAGAAGATCCATGCTATTGAACAATGTTTAATTATACTAATAATGATATGTTAATTTTAAAATAAATAAAAAAATTAAAATCTATATTTCTTTTAATTTTAGAAAAATAAATTGTTACGTTAATTAAATTAAAAAATTTATAAAAACTACTTTTTAATTTTAAAAAAATTATTTTTTTTAATTAAATAAAAAAATTTATTTTTTAAATTAAATAAACATAAACTCAAAATATATTTTAATTTTAAAATTATTTTTTAAAATAATCATAAGCATAATCCCCCGTCATAATAAACCCAGTGAAGGCAACCTTGTTACATGTTCCTTCTTCCCCGCGCAGTACTTTACTTCTTCTTCCTTCATCTCTCCGCGCTGTACTTTCTTCTTCCCTTTTCTTAGTACTTCCTTCTTCCCTCTTCTCTCCTCCAAAACAATCTTTTTCCCTAATCATGACCATAAACTCCTACTTCACACCACCACCTTGTGTGATGACGAAGAACACAAATGTATACTTTGTTTGTGTTGCATTGTTTGTGTTTATGGTGTTAGCTGAAGATTTTAGGCCCACAGACGAAATACTCTTAAATTGTGGTGGCCCTATTCTTAGTTTGGATCTTGATGGCCGTTCATGGTCCACTGATTGTGGCTCGAATTTTGGTTCTGGAAAATCCACCACGTTAGAGGTTGCAACTAATGACCCTGCAGTCCCTCAAGTTCCCTTCATGACGGCGCGGATTTTCGAATCACCATATACCTATAGTTTTCCGGTCCCTTCTGGTTGGATTTTCCTCAGGTTGTATTTTTATCCGGCTTTTTATTCGGGTCTTAATATATCAGATACCCGATTTGGCGTGACATCCCAATCCTACACCTTGCTTAGGAACTTCAGTGTACTTGAGACCACTTTGGGTTCAAAGGATCATTATGTTGTGAAGGAATATTCGATCGACATTGATGGAGGTACATTGAACGTAACTTTTACTCCATCTACCACTGCAATTGATGCATATGCATTTGTCAAAGGAATATTCCATCCACATTGATGGAGGTACATTGAACGTAACTTTCACTCCATCTACCACTGCATTTAATAAATATGCATTTGTCAATGGGATTGAGGTCATGTCGATACCTAATATTTATCCTTCCATTGATGATGATGTCCATGTGATTGTTGGTATTAGAAGTGTCTTCACCATTGACAACAGAACTGCACTTGATAATGTTTATAGGTTAAATGTGGGTGGGAGTAATATTCCGAGTTCTCGTGATACTGTCATGTTTAGGTCTTGGAGTGCTGACGCGTCTTTCATACTAGGAACTGCATTTGGAGCTGTGAATGGTGGTATAGAAGTGAATATTGAGTATCCTCCAGGAACACCGTCTTATATTGCACCGACTATTGTTTTCTCGTCGGCCAGATCGATGGGTCCAAACGCCAATATCAACTTGAGTTACAACTTGACTTGGACATTCTCAATTGATTATGGGTTTGCCTATCTTGTGAGACTTCACTTTTGTGAGGGCACCACGGTGATAACCAAAGTTAATCAAAGAGTATTCAAAATATTCCTCGCTAATCAAAGTGCTTTTAATATGGCTGATGTTATTGCCTGGGCAAGTACTTTTAACCTTCGACATAAACTTATCCAAATATTTAATTGTAAGTAACATTGTTCACCATCTTATTTAATTGTAAGTAACTATTTGATATTTAATATCTTAACACGAAAACAACATAATCATTTTTTTTACATAAACTTATAACTCAATAAATTCATTATCAATTTTAAGAAAAGTCATGTTTATCAAATCCATTATCCTAATATTTAAATAAATTTATATCTTTACCTCCAACAACATGATTTAAGATGGTGATGTCTAATAATTGAGAGATAGAAGATTCATGCTATTGAACAATGTTTAATTATACTAATAATGATATGTTAATTTTAAAATAAATAAAAAAAATTAAAATCTATATTTCTTTTAATTTTAGGAAAAATAAATTGTTACGTTAATTAAATTAAAAAATTTATAGAAACTACTTTTTAATTTAAAAAAAATAATTTTTTAAATTAAATAAAAAAAATAATTTTTTCAATTAAATAAAAATAAACTCAAAACATATTTTAATTTTAAAATTATTTTTTAAAATAATCATAAGCAAAAGCCCCCGTCATACTAAACGCAGTGAATGCAACCTTGTTACGTGTTCCTTCTTCCCCGCGCAGTACTGTACTTCTTCTTCCTTCATCTCTCCGCGTTGTACTTTCTTCTTCCCTCTTCATAACCATAAACTCCTACTTCACATCACCACCTTGTGTGATGACGAGGAACACAAATGTATACTTTGTTTGTGCTGCATTGTTTGTGTTTATGGTGTTAGCTGAAGATTTTAAGCCTATAGACGAAATACTCTTAAATTGTGGTGGCCCTATTCTTAGTTTGGATCTTGATGGTCGTTCATGGTCCACTGATCGTGGCTTGAATTTTGGTTCTGGAAAATCCACCATCTCAGAGGTTGCAACTAATAACCCTGCAGTCCCTCAAGTTCCCTTCCCGACGACACGGATTTTTGAATCACCATATACCTATAGTTTTTCGGGGGCTTCTGGTTGGATTTTCCTCATGTTATATTTTTATCCGGCTTCTTATTCGGGTCTTAATATATCAGATGCCCAATTTGGCGTGACATCCCAATCCTACACATTGATTAGGAACTTCAGTGTTCTTGAGACTACTTGGGGTTCAAAGGATCATTATGTTGTCAAGGAATATTCCATCCACATTGACGGAGGTACATTGAACGTAACTTTTACTCCATCTACCACTGCAATTAATGCATATGCATTTGTCAATGGGATTGAGGTCATGTTTGTTGGACTTTAGTCCTCTTAATCCTAGTTTTGACATAATTAACAAACATACAATGTTCATACATCATATGATAAATCTAACATTTTAATTGAGCAAGATTTCAGGAACAACAATCCAATCCTACACACTTGAAACAAATTGATTGGAACACAAGAAATCAACAAAAGTTGAATTTTGACTGAGTAAATCGATTGGGAAATCGATTTCATAACAAGGGTGTAAGGAAACATAACTGTTTGTGATTGTATAATCGATTGGGCAATCGACTGACACAATTAGAAATGAAAACTGCACAAGTCAGTGGCACCCTGTTTTACAGGCTAATCGATTAACAAATCGATTGTACACTTCACAAAGTAAACCTGATTGAAACAAATCGATTGGGAAATCGATTGAACAAGTCACAGTGACACTCCAGTTTTGAGGGTAATCGATTGGCAAATCGATTGCTTAAGTACTATTTGTAAAATAACTTCACCTGTGACAAACACAATCGATTGGACAATCTATTGTGTGAATTTCAATCATGTTAAGTTTGGTTGCAATCAATTGGGAAATCGATTGAACTAAACGTCTGGTAAGAACTTTTCAGGCAAATACAAACAAATCGATTGGCACTTCGAT
>NC_021164.2:2745155-2750845 GCF_000331145.2 Cicer arietinum
TGTCTTCAATCATTCTCTCAACAACAATCTAATAAACACTTTGAATATTCTTGAAATACAAAAGAACTCCCAACAACACATTGTTAACATATTGAGATTCTTTTTCAGATCACAGCAAAAAAAGATTATCAATAATCATGAGAGAGCTGGAAAAGTAATCTTGAGAGAAAAGACAATGTTCTCATTTACAATCCTTGAATATCCAGATTCGTGAGAAGTCACATTGATCAAGATTGAAGACTTCTTTTTTCTTCTTTTATTCAGTTTGTAATAATACTTTGAAAATAAACGAAAGCGAGAAAGCCAGCTTGAAACTGGTGGCTACCTTCTTGGGTGAGAGAGCTCAACAAGAAGGAGTCGTACTTTGATTCTGTGTTAGACTGCTGAGTGTCTACAAGGATCAGATGGTGATCAATAGGAAAGAGATCATTAGAGATAGATAGGTTTCGGGGATGAAACTGGACAATCTGTAATTGATTCTTTCTATTGGAGAAGAAAATCTGAAATCCGATTGGATTGTCAGGACTGGATGTAGGTTGTCTCGTTGACAACTGAACCAGGATAAATTCTTGGTGCAATCTTCTCTAACCCTTAACTCTTTTAATTTTCTATCTTGCAATATTTGTATGTGTGATTAATATTAGATGCATGTTAAACATATTCTGTGTTAGGTAATATTGTTTAAACTGGAAATTTGACTCGCATGCATCTTGGTTAATCTCTTATCCATCTACTTGTAATTGCTAATCTTGTATGCCGCAATTTAATTCCGCTGTGTGTATGAAATTGATTTAATTTCTTAAAGAACTGATACATTCTGACTATTTCGAGGTCATAATAATCAACAATTGGTAAATACACTTATGCACGGATACGAATTATTCAGCATGAAAAAGGACGAATCCATCAGCGATCTGCAGACCAGATTCTCACACATTGTGAACAATCTTCACGCACTGGGAAAACAAGTGGACAACGAACAGCAGATCGAAAAAATTATGAGGTGTCTAACCAGAGAATGGCAGCCCAAAATAACTGCCATAGCTGAATCTAAAGATCTAGCAAAGATGACAACACCAACATTGTTTGGAAAACTAAGGGAACATGAAATGGAACTGCATCGGCTGGACGAATCAGAAATGGAAAGCAGGAAAAAGAAAGGATTATCCTTGAAGGTTCAAGCCCATCAATCGAAAACTGAATCAGATAGCTGCTCAGATGAATCCAGTAGTGAAACTGAAGAGACTGAAATCGGGTCACTTGTCAAGAAATTTAAGAAATTTCTGAAGAAGAAAGACAATAAATTCAGAAAGCCATCTAGCTCCAAGACTAGTGACAACAAGACAATCACATGTTATGAATGTGGTAAGACTGGTCACATAAAGTCAGAATGCTACAAATTGCAGAAGAAGAAAGACAATAAATTCAGAAAGCCATCTAGCTCCAAGACTAGTGACAACAAGACAATCACATGTTATGAATGTGGTAAGACTGGTCACATAAAGTCAGAATGCTACAAATTGCAGAACAAGAATAGAGCTACAAAACCAAAAGGCAAGGAACCAGTCACCAAAACCAGAAAAGCTTATATTGCATGGAATGATAACGATGAATCCTCTGCCTCTTCGGATGAAGAAGAAGTCAACTTGTGTCTCATGGCAGATACAAATTCAGAATCAGAAAATGAGGTTAGTTCACAATCTAATCCAACATATGATGAGCTACAAGAAGCTTTCAATGAACTGCATGATGACTATGTGAAATCCATAAAACAGTTGTTAAGCACAAAGAAAATACTTGAACAAATGAATGTTGAGCATAAAGAAATTGAAAATTTATGTGAACAACTGAAAAAGGATTCACAAGAAAAATCTGCAAAGTGCATTGAACTTGAAAATACTGTTGCATCATTAAAATCTGATTTATTAAATTTTGCAAATAGTAAAGATAAGCTAAATGTCATACTTAGCAATCAAAGACATGTTCATGAAAAATCTGGTTTAGGATATACACCAAATATGCATGTCAAAAGAAAAAATAAAAACAGATCTGGTATTGGTTATATGCAAACCAGAAATGTCAAACATGGTCAAAAATCTGCTATTGCTAAGAGTATGTATGACATCTTTACTAAACCAAATAAACATTCATCCTTTGATGGCAAATGTCATTTCTGTTGCAGAAAGGGACATTTTGTGTCTAATTGCAAATTTAAAAAATTAGCCAATCAAGGATGGAAGCTAGTTTGGATAGAAAAGAAATCTGTGTTTGACACTAACCAACCAGGACCCAATTTAAATTGGGGACCTAAAACAAAATTCTGATTTTGTATTGCAGGTGTGCTTGACATCCACGAAACACTCATGGTATCTAGATAGCGGATGCTCAAAGCACATGACTGGTGACAAATCCAAATTCCTGAACCTGACATTAAAGGAAGGAGGCTTTGTCAAATATGGTGATAACAACAGAGGAAAAATCATTGGAATTGGTGATGTAGGCGATGAATCAACTGCAGTAATCAAAAATGTGCTATATGTTGAAGGATTAAAGCACAACTTACTGAGTATAAGCCAGCTATGTGACAAAGGTTTTCAAGTAAGTTTTTCATCACAATCTTGCATTATTGAGCATAAAGATGACAAACACATAAAGCTAATTGGGGACAGAATCAACAACATTTACATGTTGGATTTCAATTCTGTACCTAGTGCTGTATGCTGCTTGTTATCCAACTCAGATGAAACATGGCTTTGGCATAAAAGAATTGCTCATATACACATAAATCATTTGAATAAACTTGTCAGCAAACAGTTAGTCTTAGGTCTACCAAATAGGAAGTTCTCTAAAGATAGACTGTGTGATGCATGTGAGAAAAGTAAACTGGTTAAGACTCCATTTCCCTCTATAGACTTGGTTAGAACAAATAGAGTTTTACAACTAGTTCACATGGACCTTTTTGGACCTGCCCAAGTTAAGAGTTTAGGTGGAAACCTGTATGGATATGTGCTGGTTGATGATTATTCTAGATTCACATGGACTTACTTTTTAGCTCATAAAAGTGATACATTCTCTGTTTTCAAAAAGTTTGCTGCTTTAGTACAAAATGAGAATGATTTGAAAATTGTTTCAATAAAAAGTGATCATGGAGGTGAATTCCAAAATGATCTTTTTCAAAATTATTGTGAATCAAATGGAATCAACCACATCTATTCAGCCCCTAGGACACCACAGCAGAATGGGGTAGTGGAGAGGAAAAATAGATCCCTAGAAGAGTTAGCTAGGACCATGCTTAAGGACTCCAACCTACCTAAGTACTTTTGGGCAGATGCAATTAGTACAGCCACCCATGTTGTGAATAGAGTTCTCATTAGGCCCCTGCTTAGGAAAACACCCTATGAGCTTTACAAGGGTAGAAAACCAAACCTGTCCTACTTTAGAATCTTTGGTTGTAAGTGCTTTGTTTTGAACAATGGCAAAGAACACCTAGGAAAGTTTGACCCTAAGGCAGATGAAGGTATCTTTTTAGGATATTCCCAAACTAGTAAGGCCTATAGAATCTACAACAAAAGAACAAAAACCATAGAAGAGTCAGTTCATGTAAAGTTTGATGAATCTTTTACAGAAAACTTGAACAAAACTCCTTCTAGATATCTCTAATGGTGTTGCAACTAGGAGAAACCTTAGTCAGTTTTGTAACTTTACAGCCTTTGTATCTCAGATTGAACCTAAGAACATTAAGGAAGCCCTGTTAGATAGTGAGTGGATACTTGCTATGCAAGAGGAGTTAAACCAGTTTGAGAGAAACAAGGTGTGGAGTTTAGTACCTAGGCCAGAGGGTAAGCATGTCATAGGAACCAGATGGGTGTTCAGAAACAAGTTGGATGAGAATGGTGTGATAACAAGGAACAAAGCCAGATTAGTAGCAAAGGGTTATAGTCAAGAGGAGGGAATAGATTTTGATGAAACCTATGCCCCTGTAGCTAGATTAGAAGCCATAAGAATTTTATTGGCTTATGCTTGTATAATGGACTTTAATCTTTATCAAATGGACGTGAAAAGTGCCTTTCTCAATGGTGACCTTCAAGAGGAAGTTTTTGTTAGCCAAACACCTGGTTTTGAAAATCCTGATTTTCCTAATCATGTGTATAAGCTCTCAAAGGCCCTCTATGTGTTAAAACAAGCTCCTAGAGCTTGGTATGAGAAGCTCAGCGATTTCCTTATTCAACAAAACTTTTTAAGAGGAAATGTTGACAAGACCCTTTTCACAAAAACTACTGGAAATGATATCTTGCTTGTCCAAGTATATGTTGATGACATAATATTTGGATCTACAAATAATAAACTGTGCAAAGAATTTGAAAATCTGATGAAAGGTAAATTTGAAATGTCAATGATGGGTGAACTGACATATTTCTTGGGATTTCAAATTAACCAAAGCAAGCAAGGCATTTTCATTAGTCAATCTAAATACTGTTCTGATTTGATAAAGAAATTTAACTTTGAAAATCTTAAGTCCATTGATACACCCATGAGTCAAGGAAGTTTCTTAGACCGAGATGAGAAAGGTAAACCTGTAGATGTTACTAGATTTCGTGGTATGATTGGATCTCTGCTCTACCTTACAGCAAGCCGACCAGACATCATGTTCAGTGTTTGTATGTGTGCAAGGTATCAATCAAATCCAAAGGAATCTCACTTCAGTGCAGTTAAGAGAATTTTCAGATACTTGGTAGGAACTAAAAATCTTGGATTGTGGTATCCAAAAGGATCAACATGTACATTGATTGGTTACTCAGATTCAAACTTTGCCAGTTGTAAACTCGACAGGAAAAGTACCTCAGGAACTTGTCATCTGCTTGGAAATTCTCTAGTGTCTTGGTTCAGTAAGAAGCAAACAAGCATTGCGTTATCTACTGCTGAAGCTGAATATATTGCAGCTGGGAGCTGTTGTGCTCAGATTCTGTGGATGAAACAGCATTTATTGGACTTTGGTGTTGATTTGGGAACAGTACCTATCATGTGTGATAACACAAGTGCAATAAGTATAACCAAGAATCCAGTAATGCACTCCAGGACCAAACACATTGAAGTAAGACATCACTTTATAAGGGATCACTTTCAGAATGGAATTATTAAGCTTGAGTATGTTAACACTGCGGAACAATTAGCTGACATCTTCACAAAAGCATTGCCAAGAGAAAGTTTTCTGCATATAAGGATGAAACTACGGATCATTGATCCTAGTGAAGTATGATCTTTTTTTGATTCTGTCATTTTCAGTAATGTTTTCCAGTTAAATCGATTTGGAAATCGATTACCAGCATGGTAAATGGTTTATAAAATCGATTTGGGAATCGATTACTTTGGCCCAGAATTCAAAGTTCAGAAAATGTTTTTTAAACTTTCACGAGCGTCGATTTGGAAATCGACTAGTTCAGTATTCAACATTAAGACAATCGATTTGGACATCGATTAAGTAAAACTGGAACTCGATTTGAACATCGATTTGAAATATGACCGTTATGATTTTTTTTCTAGGCGTTGAAAACAATCATTACTGAATTGATTGAGGATTCCCAGCAATGGTAACCTAATCGATTGGGAAATCGATTTACATGGTTAAGAGTATAAGAAGGAACAGTTCTAAATCGATTTCTGCATTGCATTTTCCAGACTTTCACTGATTT
>NC_021164.2:2751027-2753003 GCF_000331145.2 Cicer arietinum
CCTCGCACCAAAGGAAAAGGAGGCACAATCCTCTATACCAACAGACTTTGTAAAGCGAAAAATCCATGATGCGAGAACTATGGATTTTGCATACTTTGATAATGTTGATTTCACGTTTCAGAATCATCTCAGATTTCATGGACTTGAGAGCTTTCTTTCATCTACACTTGATAGTTACCCAAGGCTGATAAGGGAATTTTACTCTACTTTCAAGTTGACTGAAGAAGGGTTTACTGCTCAAGTTAAAGGAAAAAGGATTGCTATGTCCTTTGATGATTTCTCTACCTTGTCAGGATTGCCATTTTACGGCAAGTCTATCGATGGCAGTTCGGAAGCTGATACGGCTGACGAAGGTTGGGAAGAATCTATTGACAAGCATGCAGCAGTAAAGGACCTGATGATCGATGGGTTCGTTGAATCTATTTCATTGCCCATTGGTCAAATGAAGGTACAACACAGGATGTTGATGTATACACTTACTTGTATGCTTGTACCAAGATCAGGAAACCATGCAGTAGTTCAGAAGTTGGACATACTACTGTTATGGGGCTTATCTAAAGAGCTAAGGATGAGTTGGACTTGGATTGTGCTAAGGCACATGCTGGAAGCTTCTCAGAGCAAGCTTATGTTACCTTATCCACAGCTGATCACTAAAATTCTTAAACATTTCAAGGTTTCATTTGGTAATGAAGAATCTGCAAAAACCACTCTGGTATTTGGAGAATCAATTGTGAATCAAATGCAATTGAAAAGGTTACACGGAATTTGGATAAGACCTCAAACTGCTGTTGAACCAGCACAGCCTCAGCCACAACCTCAGCCTCAACCTGCAACTGCACCAGCCACTCCTGATTTTGTTGCCAAAATAATGGAATTCATTGAAGCTCAAATGGCACACAATGCCAAGATGCTAGAATCACATTCCATATTGGAACAAAATTTAAGGACTCTGCAGACATCCTTGAATTCGGTTGTTCGGGATGTGGATGCGATTCAAGCACACTTAGGCATCAAGCTTTCGTTTGAAGACATCGCAGACATCGGTCGTCAAGCAGCAGAAGAACCTAACCCGGATCCCCTAGATCACCCTGAGACTCACGTTGAGGAGACACCTGCTGAGGGTAATACAGCGGTCTCAACCTCTCCCGTAGATAATAGTGAGGACCAGTCTAGACTAGGAGATTAGGAGTTTTAGGATCTGTGCTGTTTTGCTATGACGTGTTGTAATCATTTGATCTATACTGAATTTAAAACTTTTATTTCATATCTCTCTGAATTCATTTATCTTAATCAT
Organism: Cicer arietinum; assembly: GCF_000331145.2. Classification (NCBI taxonomy): domain Eukaryota; kingdom Viridiplantae; phylum Streptophyta; class Magnoliopsida; order Fabales; family Fabaceae; genus Cicer; species Cicer arietinum. The sequence continues at coordinate 2,752,322 of NC_021164.2, forward strand.
TTGATATGCTCATTAGCTGCTATGATTGTCTTTAATCTGATACATATGAATTTCATTGCTCTGATATACAATGTTATATGATTTCAACCCCAATGCTTATGTTCTTTAACATAGGGGGAGGAATTGTTTTCTGCCTTTTTTCCATAACTGACAAAGGGAGAGAAAAATTATAACTTGATAATGCTTGTTTTTACATTGTTTTTACACTCTGATGATTTTGCTCTGATACTTAATAATGTAATAAATAATGTAATAATACTCTGTTTTTGATAAATAGCATTTGTACTGTTATGCTCTGATCTGATACACTGTTTTTATGATCCAATAATAGTACATATATGATGCTATGAAATGTTGTTTATATTATGTCTTGAAATGCTCAAGTTAAAATTGTATGATTGTCACTTATGCAAAAAGGGGGAGATTGTTGGACTTTAGTCCTCTTAATCCTAGTTTTGACATAATTAACAAACATACAATGTTCATACATCATATGATAAATCTAACATTTTAATTGAGCAAGATTTCAGGAACAACAATCCAATCCTACACACTTGAAACAAATTGCTTGGAACACAAGAAATCAACAAAAGTTGAATTTTGACTGAGTAAATCGATTGGGAAATCGATTTCATAACAAGGGTGTAAGGAAACATAACTGTTTGTGATTGTATAATCGATT
>NC_021164.2:2754800-2791454 GCF_000331145.2 Cicer arietinum
TATTCCTCGCTAATCAAAGTGCTTTTAATAAGGCTGATGTTATTGCCTGGGCAAGTACTTTTAACCTTCCACATAAACTTATCATAATATTTAATTGTAAGTAACATTGTTCACCATCTTATTTAATTGTAAGTAACTATTTGATCTTTAATATCTTAAAACGAAAACAACATAATAATTTTTTTACCTAAACTTAGAAATCAATAAATTCATTATCAATTTTAAGAAAATTCATGTTTATCAAATCCATTATCCTAATATTTAAATAAATTTATATTTTTATCTCCAACAACATGATTTAAGATGGTGATGTCTAATAATTGAGAGATAGAAGATCCATGCTATTGAACAATGTTTAATTATACTAACAATGATATGTTAATTTAAAAAAAAAAAAATTAAAATCTATATTTCTTTTAATTTTTGAAAAAAATAAATGGTTACGTTAATTAAATTAAAAAATTTATAAAAAGTTAAAAAATTTATAAAAACTACTTTTTAATTTTAAAAAAATTATTTTTTGAATTAAATAAAAAAATTATTTTTTAAATTAAATAAAAATAAACTTAAAACATATTTTAATTTTAAAATTACTTTTTAAAATAATCATTAGCAAAAGCCCCTATCATAATAAACCCAATGAAGGCAACCTTGTTACGTGTTCCTTCTTCCCCGCGCAGTACTATACTTCTTCTTCCTTCTTCTCTCCGCGTTGTACTTTCTTCTTCCCTTTTCTTAGTAATTCCTTCTTCTCTCTTCTATCCTTCATAAAAATCTTCTTCCCTAATCATAACCATAAACTCCTACTTCACACCACCACCTTGTGTGATGACGAGGAACACAAATGTATACTTTGTTTGTGTTGCATTGTTTGTGTTTATGATGTTAGCTGAAGATTTTAAGCCTACAGACGAAATACTATTAAATTGTGGTGGTCCTATTCTTAGTTTGGATCTTGATGGCCGTTCATGGTCCACTGATCGTGGCTCGAATTTTGGTTCTGGAAAATCCAACATGTTAGAGGTTGCAACTAATGACCCTGCACTCCCTCAAGTTCCCTTCATGACGGTGCAGATTTTCGAATCACCATATACCTATAGTTTTCCTGTGGCTTCTGGTTGGATTTTCCTCAGGTTATATTTTTATCTGGCTTCTTATTCGGGTCTTAATATATCAGATGCCCGATTTGGCGTGACATCCCAATCCTACACCTTGCTTTGGAACTTCAGTGTTCTTGAGACCACTTTGGGTTCAAATGATCATTATGTTGTGAAGGAATATTCCATCCACATTGATGGAGGTACATTGAACTTAACTTTTACTCCATCTACCACTGCAATTAATGCATATGCATTTGTCAATGGGATTGAGGTCATGTCGATGCCTAATATTTATACTTCCACTGATGATGATGTCCATGTGATTGTTTGTATAAGAAGTGTCTTCAACGTTGACAACAGAACTGCACTTGAGAATGTTTATAGGTTAAATGTGGGTGGGAGTAATATTCCGGGTTCTCGTGATACTGGCATGTTTAGGTCTTGGAGTGCTGACGCGTCTTTCATACTAGGAACTGCATTCGGAGCTGTGAATGGTGGTATAGAAGTGAATATTGAGTATCCTCCAGGAACACCGTCTTATATTGCTCCGACTATTGTTTTCTCGTCGGCCAGATCGATGGGTGCAAACACGAATATCAACTTGAGTTACAACTTGACTTGGACATTCTCAATTGATTCTGGGTTTGCCTATCTAGTGAGACTTCACTTTTGTGAGGGCACCACAGTGATAATCAAAGTTAATCAAAGAGTATTCCAAATATTCCTCGCTAATCAAAGTGCTTTTAATACGACTGATGTTATTGCCTGGGCAAGTACTTTTAACCTTCCACGTAAACTTATCCTAATATTTAATTGTAAGTAACATTGCTTACCATCTTATTTAATTGTAAGTAACTATTTGATCTTTAATATCTGAAAACGAAAACAACATATTCATTTTTTTACATAAACTTATAACTCAATAAATTCATTATCAATTTTTAGAAAATTCATGTTTATCAAATCCATTATCCTAATATTTAAATAAATTTATATATTTATCTCCAACAACATGATTTAAGAATGTGATGTCTAATAATTGAGAGATAGAAGATCCATGATATTGAACAATGTTTAATTATACTAATAATGATATGTTAATTTTAAAATAAAAAAAAATTAAAATCTATATTTCTTTTAATTTTAGAAAAAATAAATTGTTACGTTAATTAAATTAAAAAATTTATAAAAACTACTTTTTAGTTTTAAAAAAATTATTTTTTGAATTAAATAAAAAAATTATTTTTTGAATTAAATAAAAAAATTATTTTTTAAATTAAATAAAAATAAACTCAAAACATATTTTAATTTTTAAACTATTTTTTAAAATAATCATAAGCAAAAGCCCACGTCATAATAAACCCAATGAAGGCAACCTTGTTACGTGTTCCTTCATTCCCGCGCAATATTGTACTTCTTCTTCCTTCATCTCTCCGCGTTGTACTTTCTTCTTCCCTTTTCTTAGTACTTTCTTCTTCCCTCTTCTCTCCTTCGTAACAATATTCTTCCCTAATCATAACCATAAACTCCTACTTCACACCACCACCTTGCGTAATGACGAGGAATACAAATGTATACTTTGTTTGTGTTGCATTGTTTGTGTTTATAGTGTTAGTTGAAGATTTTAAGCCTACCCACGAAATACTCTTACATTGTGGTGGCCCTATTCTTAGTTTGGATCTTGATGGCCGTTCAATGTCCATTGATCGTGGCTCGAATTTTGGTTCTGGAAAATCCACCATGTCAGAGGTTGCAACTAACGACCCTCCAGTCCCTCAAGTTCCCTTCATGACGGCGCGGATTTTCGAATCACCATATACCTATAGTTTTCTGGTGGCTTCTGGTTGGATTTTCCTCATGTTATATTTTTATCTGGCTTCTTATTCGGGTCTTAATATATCAGATGCCCGATAGGGCGTGACATCCCAATCCTACACCTTTCTTAGGAACTTCAGTGTTCTTGAGACCACTTTGGGTTCAAAGGATCATTATGTTGTGAAGGAATATTCCATCCACATTGATGGAGGTACATTGAACTTAACTTTTACTCCATCTACCACTGCAATTAATAAAGATGCATTTGTCAATGGGATTGAGGTCATGTCGATGCCTAATATTTATACTTTCCCACTGATGATGATGTCCATGTGATTGTTGGTATTAGAAGTGTCTTCACCATTGAAAACAGAACTACACTTGAGAATGTTTATAGGTTAAATGTGGGTGGGAGTAATATTCCGGGTTCTCGTGATACTGGCATGTTTAGGTCTTGGAGTGCTGACGCGTCTTTCATACTAGGAACTGCATTTGGAGCTGTGAATGGTGGTATAGAAGTGAATATTGAGTATCCTCCAGGAACACCGTCTTATATTGCTCCAACTATTGTTTTCTCGTCGGCCAGATCGATGGGTCCAAATGCCAATATCAACTTGAGTTACAACTTGACATGGACATTCTCAATTGATTCTGGGTTTGCCTATCTTGTGAGACTTCACTTTTGTGAGGGCACCACGGTGATAACCAAAGTTAATCAAAGAGTATTCAAAATATTCCTCGCTAATCAAAGTGCTTTTAATACGGTTGATGTTATTTCCTGGCCAAGTACTTTTAACCTTCCACATAAACTTATCCTAATATTTAATTGTAAGTAACATTGTTCACCATCTTATTTAATTGTAAGTAACTATTTGATCTTTAATATCTTAAAACGAAAACAACATAATCATTTTTTTACATAAACTTATAACTCAATAAATTCATTATCAATTTTTAGAAAATTCATGTTTATCAAATCCATTATCCTAATATTTAAATAAATTTATATTTTTATCTCCAACAACATGATTTAAGATAGTGATGTATAATAATTGAAAGATAGATGATCCATGCTATTGAACAATGTTTAATTATACTAATAATGATATGTTAATTTTAAAATAAATAAAAAAAATTAAAATCTATATTTCTTTTAATTTTAGAAAAAATAAATTGTTACGTTAATTAAATTAAAAAATTTATAAAAACTACTTTTTAATTTTAAACCCCGCGCAGTACTGTACTTCTTCTTCCTTCATTTCTCTGTGTTGTACTTTCTTCTTCCCTCTTCTTAGTACTTCCTTCTTCCCTCTTCTCTCCTTCATAACAATCTTCTTCCCTAATCATAACCATAAACTCCTACTTCACACCACCACCTTGTGTGATGACGAGGAACACAAATGTATACTTTGTTTGTGTTGCATTTTTTGCGTTTTTTGTGTTAGCTGAAGATTTTAAGCCTACGGACGAAATACTCTTAAATTGTGGTGGCCCTATCTTAGTTTGGATCTTGATGGCCGTTCATGGTCCACTGATCGTGGCTCGAATTTTGGTTCTGGAAAATCCACCATGTCAGAGGTTGCAACTAATGACGAGGAACACAAATGTATACTTTGTTTGTGTTGCATTGTTTGTGTTTTTGGTGTTAGCTGAAGATTTTAAGCCTACGGACGAAATACTCTTAAATTGTGGTGGCCCTATCTTAGTTTGGATCTTGATGGCCGTTCATGGTCCACTGATCGTGGCTCAAATTTTGGTTCTGGAAAATCCACCATGTCAGAGGTTGCAAGTAATGACCCTGCAGTCCCTCAAAATCCCTTCATGACGGCGCGGATTTTCGAATCACCATATACCTATAGTTTTCCGGTCGCTTCTGATTGGATTTTCCTCAGGTTATATTTTTATTCGGTTTCTTATTCGCGTCTTAATATATCATATGCCCGATTTGGCGTGACATCCCAATGCTACACCTTGTTTAGGAACTTCAGCGTTCTTGAGACCACTTTGGATTCAAATGATCATTATGTTGTGAAGGAATATTCCATCCACATTGATGGAGGTACATTGAACGTAACTTTTACTCCATCTACCACTGCAATTAATGCATATGCTTTCATCACATTTTGTCGCCGTAGGCATAGCACAAGTGAAGGACGACCTAGCTGGTTTCCACTTTCGCTTTTCAGTAATTCACCCTCTCCAGCTTCTGCCAATACCAACACAACAAGGAGTTACAAATCCTCACTTCCACAAAACCTTTGTCGTCATTTCTCGTTTGCGGAAATGAAGGCTGTTACAAACAACTTTGACGAGACTTTGATTCTCGGTGTGGGAGGATTTGGCAAGGTTTACAAAGGAGAAATTGACGGCGGATCGACTATAGTCGCAATTAAACCTGCGAATCCACTCTCCAAACAAGGTGAGCACGAATTCCAAACTGAAATTCAAATGCTCTCTGAACTTCGTCACCGCCACCTTGTTTCGGTGATTGGATACTGTGAAGAGAACACTGAAATGATCCTTGTCTATGATCACATGGCCTATGGAACACTCAGGGAGCATCTAGACAAGACACAGAAACATCCACTACCGTGGAAGCAAAGGCTTGAGATATGCATTGGAGCTGCTCAGGGTTTGCACTATCTTCACACCGGCGTTGAACGCACTATCATCCACCGTGACGTGAAGACAACAAACATTTTACTAGATGAGAAGTGGGTGGCCAAGGTTTCTGATTTCGGATTGTCGAAAACATATCCTTCATTGGATAATACACATGTAACTACTGAGGTAAAGGGTAGTTTCGGGTACTTGGATCCGGAATACTACAGGAGGCAGCAAATGACCGACAAATCCGATGTGTACTCATTTGGTGTGGTTATATTTGAGATACTCTGCGCTCGCCCGGCTTTGAACGTAAAACCAGCTGACGAGGAAATGAATCTAGGTAAATGGGCAGCTCATTGCTACAAAACAGGCATTCTTGACCAAATCAGTGATCCTTATCTGAAGGGCAAGATAGTTCCGGAATGCTTTAAGAAGTTCGCCGAGACCGCGATGAAGTGCGTAGCTGACCAAGGCATTGAAAGGCCATCGATGGGGGATGTCTTGTGGAACCTGGAACTTGCTTTGCGGCTTCAGAAAAGTTCAGAAGACACTGCAAATCCAGAAGATAATGCAAATCCAGAAGATAGTGGAAACAGTCTTGGCAGAAGACACTGCGAAGAGCCATTGTTTACAGATGTGAAAGGAAAGAAGAAGTTGGATTATGTGACTGATTCTGGAAACAGTGGTGATTCAACGAGTGTTGGAGGTAGAAGCTTGGCTAGAAAAGATTCTGCTCAGGGCTAGTACTATTTTAATTTTAATAAACATATTTCTTTTATAAATAAATGTTACTAAATTAGGATTATCCGTTTGTTTCTTAACCTATAACTTAATTGAAATATGTATTCATGGCGATTTATTACATATAAATACATATATTATTGGCACAAGGTTGTAGTGTTGGCAAAAGAGAGAAATTTACATGTGGAAAATTTGCAGTTACTTCCCTTCTAGAATCATGTTGTATTTAGTTTTGGTAGTTTTTTTTTTTTTTCCCAACAAATATTTTGCTTTTAAATTTTTTTTCAAGTATGAGACATGTAACATGTGAAAGAGAATCTTAGAGCTTTTCATTAGAAAATCGATAAGGTAAAATTATAGTTAGACACTAGTAGATTAGGTTGCTCCCACAGTTATGTTGTTCTTGATTATGAAGTTGAGCTATTAAAAGAAAACACACAAGCATCATTTCAAGCTGCAGGAGATGGATGGTTTACACTTTCAAAAGAGAGGTTTCAGACGGCAGAGATTTTATTCAAGCCACATATTGCTGGAATGTAAGTTTACTTCTTTATATATTTCTTGCAATATGGGTGCGACAAATTAAGTATCTCTGTTTGGTTATATGTTTGGATTCGCTTATGTAAAAATGAGTTGAACAATAAATTTAAGACTTCAAATCAACTGTAGAGGCAAAAGCTTCAAATTCAAACTTCAAGTTACAATTAGTTTTGAATGCAAAATCAATTTTACGGAATACATCCAAACAGATCAAAAATCAATTATTCGCCTCTATAAACGCTTCAATAGTTGTTGTTGTCTACCATATTGTAGTTTAAGCTTATGTTTGACTTATCTGTATAGGCAAGCCATGGGTTTGCACCAGGCCATAGCTGTTTGTATGGAGTATTGTCATTCTGCAGAACTAACGGGCGACTGTGATTGGTACAAGATGGTAGTTTTATCGGGAGGAACTGCATGTTTGCCAAGTTTAGCAAGTAAATGTGTAAATCTGCTTTTATTTATTTATTTGTAGCATGACGTTTCAAATCTTTGCAATAAACTAATGGCATGTTTTGTTAGAATGAAAATAGTTGGTGAAAATTAACTATGTCTAGTTTTTGCTGTGTTCATACATCCTCATTTGACCTTATTCTCATTTTGACTTCTAGTCGAAACTATCCAACCATCAATTGATAAAAATCACTTTTTTCATGAATGTATCCAAACATAAATCACTTTACCTTCAACTTGCTTTCAAATGAAATTGATATTATAAAATCAATTCAGTTAGAATCAATTTTTGTTATCGCAGAACCAAACACACGAAATTGCAGAAAGCACTTCTTGCAGATACTATGCATTGCCTTTTAGGTTTTCCTCCTTTTTAATGTGCAGGAATTTGGCAACCTTGAATCGCCAATGTATACTAGGCTTCGGCATTTTTTTGCAACTATTTATAACAGATAAATTGTTATTCTGAATCACCAATGTATACTAGACGGTGATTGGTACAAGACAGTAGTTTTATCGGGAGGAACTGCATGTTTGCCAGGTTTAGCAGGTAAATGTGTAAATCTCCTTTTATTTATTTGTAGCATGACATTTCAAATCTTTGCAATAGAGCAGGATTTCGATCTCAACTGTCTGATTTCAAATTAAAGGCCAAGATCATTTAAAAGTAATTTTTTTATTATGTAATATGAACCTTCTGATATCAGATGTTAGGCTGAAAGTGTTTACTGCGTGCAAACGCATGCTTTTCCTACAACAGGGATTTTGGATCCCTATTTCTATCTGAGTTTCAAGAGTCTGTTTGGATAAACTTCTCAATAAACACATATAAAATGGAATGCTAAAAGATCTTGCAATAACTTAGTTTCTCTTAAATAATAACTTGTAGTTTAAGTAAAAATGAAAAAGCCCTTATAAAGTTATGTGTGTTTATGAAGAAGGTAAACGAGAACTTTAGGAAGGATTGAGTCAGAAGCTCTCTCATTTACCTTATTCATAAACACCTATAAGCTTATAATGATATTTTGATTAGTGAAGAATTATTAACTTAGATTATGTTTGCATAAACAACTTAATTAAGTGTATCTATATAGCATTAATGCTCATCATATATGTGGTTATGTATAAGTTATTTGATTTTCATAACATAAGATGAAATAAAGTTAAACTGTTTTCATCTAAGCTATAAGCTGTTTTCATAAGCTGTCTCGAAGAGCTTATGAAAATAAACTAAAAACAACTTGTGGACATGTTATAAGATATTTCCATAAATTCTCTCAAACACTCTCACAGGTGTTTATACCAGTAGATAAGTTCAAATAAGTCAATCTAATCAGACACTTATTTGTAAACTCCCACAAGCTAGAAGCTAATCCAAATTAAGTCTAATTCTACTTGCTTTGGGACCATTCTTGTACAGAAAGATTAGAGAATGAACTCCATGCATTATTTCCTCCATACATGTCAAATGGAAGTGAAGTTGTTAGATGAGTTAATATATAATACATAAGAGTATACCAGTGGAAAAAAAAGTAATAAATATAATATTGGTATTGTAAAATGACAAATAATTATAAATAGAAAACAAATTACAAATGAGACATTTATTTTGAGATGCATGGAGTAATTTATTTAAAACAAAATATACCATTGGTCACTTAACTTAATTTCAAGTAACAATTTAGTCATTAATCTTTTTTTTCTTTAATTTAATAATTTATTTAATTGTAATAGTGATATGTTAATTTTAAAACGAAATTGTTATGTAATAGTTGTTATGTTTTTATAATACTTTATCAAATAGTTGTTATGCTTTTACAATACTTTATCTAATAGTTGTTATGTTTTTATTATCCCTCTCAAGTTACTACCGATTTCTAGCCAATTCATATTCAAGCATAAAGCATTAAAGGACACAACCAAATTCATATATCTAAATTTCTCTAATAGACTAGTCTCTTATACCATCATACAAGTCACATGTAAGGATTTTCGACTTAGAGCATCAACCACTACATTAGATTTCTCAGGGTGATATTTCAACTCAAAATTGTAGTCCTTAAGAAACTACATCACCTTCTTTGTGTCATATTTAATTCCTTTTGATCAAACAAATACTTAAGGCTCTTATGATCACTAAAAACCTCAAATTTTGCTCCATACAAGTAATGCCTCCAAATCTTAAGAGCAAATACTACAACTGCTAATTCAAGATCATGGGTTGGATAATTCGCCACGTGTGACCTAAGTTCTCTAAATGCATAAACTACCACTTTTCCTTTTTGAATTAAAACCATCCTAAATCCTTTTTAGAAGCATCACAATAAACCACAAAATTCATGAATGGATCTAATATAACTAAAACAGGTGCTAAAATTAATCCTCCCTTAAGCTCTTGGAAATTATCTTCGCATTCTTGGTCCCACACAAAAGTTTTCCATTTTCTAGTCAACTTGGTGAGAGGTAAGGCTAGACTAAAAACCTCTCTATATATTTTCTATAGTAACTCGTCAATCCTAGGATATTCCTTACTTCAGTCACTGATTTAGGTTGGGGCCAACTTAATATTGCCTCTACCTTACTAGAGTCAACTATTACTCCTTTACTAGAGATGATCTTCATATGTTTCTCATGCTCACCTAAACTCTTAGAGTAGATTAAATATCATCTATAAACACCACAACAATCTTATCTAAGAAATTTCTAAATATTCGATTCATATCATTCATAAAAGTAGCAGCGGCGTTGGTAACTCCAAAACGCATCACTGCATACTTGTAGTATCCATATCTTGTCCTAAAAATTGTCTTAGGAATATATTCACTCTTGACCCTAATTTGATGGTAGTGTCCATACTCGTAGTGTCCATACTATGGAACACACATTTACCTCGATTGTCGCATATATGTGTCTCGGGTTGAGTCGAGAGGATCTATGAGGGTAAAGCTAATTTGAATTGTCTGTCCAACGAGATGGTGGCATAGCATCAAGTCTCCTAAACAGGTACTTCAGAGTTAGAATTGTACCACATTGTGAAATAGAGTCAAAGCTCATGCATAATATTGCATTTTCTTGTGATTGTTTTGTTGTGATTAATACGTATCGTGTGCGATAATAATTTTTGAGATGATTTGATGTTATAGTGAAATGTATTATTGATTTTCCTTGATTTTGATTATATAATGTGATATTTTTTCTTGAAGAATGTTTGTGTAATGATATGGTTTATTGATGATTAATTGCATGTTCTTTTTACTTATATTATACTATCAACATAATTTCGAAACTCACCTCCTTCGTTGTTTGTGTTTGATTGGCTTGGCCCTGTGTTTGTGAAATTGCAGTTATTCTAGGTGATATTGGGAATTGCAGTTAATGAATCTTGAAGTTCAAGTTTGGGAGAAACTCTGCTCTGATAGGTGATATTGGGAATTAATACTTGTAATGTGTATTTTACTTATGTAAATACAAATGAAAACCTTAGTACTAGTAAATCTTGGGAATCAAATCAAGAAATTCTAGTTAAATCAAGTTAGTGGAGATTGTTCTGTGTTATAAGAGAATCAAAATTTAAAGTGTTCCTTTTGATATTTGAGAAACGTGATATCCTAAATTAGTTATGATTTTTTTATTTATTTTATTGAACAATTTTTTTTTATTTGGTGCGAGTTTTGTTCAAAAGTTTTAGTATAAATTATTATAAATGTTATTTTGGGATTTAAAGTGTCACACGACACTTCTTATTTTTTATGCCATTAATGCAACACAATACTCAATATCTCTTAGTTTCACAAGAACAATCTAAAAGACTATTGACAGTGTTTGTATATCTTAACGTTTGTGGTGGAGATGGGATGTGAGTGTAGGTGTACAGAGAGAATATAAAAAGTAGGAAGTGATTATGATATAAGTATAGGTCTCTTGTATCATATATTTTAGGCTAACTTACACATGTGGTCCCTTAACTTAATTCCAGGTAACGTTTGGGTCATTTATCTTTTTTTTATTCTCATTTTAGTATTTTATCTTTTTAAATAATTTTAATTTTACCCTTTAAGAGGATTTCTATTAAGGCAATGTTAGCAAATTTCCTCCTCAATTTTCTTCTCAGTTTTTTTCTCTTTCACATTTCCAAATCCCTTGTTTGGTCTTCTTTTTCACATTTCCAAATCCATTGTTTGGTTCTTTCTCAGTTTGAATATTGATTCATTTCACTTCACAGGGAGAGAGAGAGAGAGAGAGAGAGAGAGAGAGAGAGAAGCAACTCTCACGATTCCAACTGCATCGCAATCATTCATATTATCTTTCCATCGATGATGCTTCACGTTTTCAATCAACTCAAGGTTTGACCAATAACAAAAACAACAACAAAATCAAATCTCTTTTTAATTTTATTTTTGCTTGATCTCTATCTTAATCCCCCTATCCACATCTTTTAAGGGTTAGGGTTTCGAGATCGCTATGGTTTCTCTCTTTTCTAACATCCCTTTTTATGATTTATCAATATTCAACCAAAAGGGTATTTAGGGTTTGTTGTTGTTTTTATCAATTATTTAATGATGCAATATAGGCAGACCCATTACCGTCTCGATTTGGGTCCCAACCCGTTTCAAATAAATCGTCGTGATTGATTGGATTGGTCGCCGGTGAAGTAGAGGAACTCGAGTCTTCTGAAGGTGGGATTTGGAAATGTGAAATCGTAAATCCATTTCAACGTGGGATTTGGATACGTAAAAGAGAATTCCAAACAAGGGATTTGGAAATCTGAAAGAGAAGAAAACTGAGGAGGGAATTTGTTAACATTGTCTTAACGGAAACCCACTTAAAGGGTAAAATTGAAATTATTTAAAAAGATAAAATACTGAAATGGGAAAAAAAAAAAAGATAAAGGACTAAAACGTTACATGAAATTAAGTTAAGGGACCACATATATAATTTAACCTATATTTTATATATTATTCTAAAAGAATACCTACTTTGTTAAATACTTTTACAATGAAATTTTCATTCTTAGTAATTAAAATGCTTGATTTCCGTTTTGAGTCTTCTATTATAACCAATTTATGGAATTGGTCCCTCTATTTTAAAAGTCGACAAATTTGATCTATTTTTCATATTTTTGAATTAAAAGAATGAAGATTTGACATATTTTTTTTATAACGTGACATACAATTCTATAATATAAAGCCATCTAGATGCATTAATTATTTATATGTCATTAACTAAAATATGAAAAAATTTCGATGTTGAAAATTAAGTTTTTACGGAGTTTTTTTTTTCCAATTTCATTGGTGTTAATCATTCTACATCTTTGTATCATATCTCACGTTATATAAAGCTTCTCACGTCATTAATTTTTATTTAAAAAATCATAGGGATGAACCAAAACTGTTGACTTTTAAAATAAGGAAATCAATTTCGTTAATCTGTAAAAATCAAGGAACTAAAATTACATTTAAGCCGATTATTTTTTATGTATATTTTTTAATTAGATTTGAATTAATGAGACATTAATATATTTTTATATAACATAATTTGTATATGTTATATATTATTTCACCCTTAAGTTTTATTTTAATTATTATTATTATAATTATTATAATAATAATACATTAGATTACATTTTTATATATTTTATTTTAGTAAAAGATTTTATTTTTATATGTACTGATTAAAATATATTTTTATATGAGTTTTAGGTTGATTGAAGGTATTAAATATTGAGGTTACAAATTGAGTGATTTTTATTGAGATTGGTTATGTTGATAAAATATTTATTTTAAATTTGTTAATCGCCAACTATATTGTTAATATAATAATACTTTTTTTTTAGGTATTTTAGATCATAAATACTTTCTTTTAGGTATTTTTGTATTTTTAAGTATAAATAAATACTTTTTTTTTGTTAAAAATTCAAATGAATTCTACTGTATATTGATATGAGTGCATTGAATAAAAAAAATTAAAATTAGTGCATTAGATTAGTAAAGACAATCAATTCAAATACATTGAGTATACTACAAATAGTATTATTAATCATTATTTTTGCTTGTTTCCTTTTCTTATGAATATAAGGGGGTTTCTTTCATAAAATATGTAAATATAAATAAAAATTTGAAAGATATTTTGTTTCTAAAAAAGAACTAAAAAAATGATAAATAAAAAAATAAAAAATTAAAGAACTCAAAAACAATTTCTTAGCAAATAGGAGATGAACATTTTTCTATCACAACATGGAAACACATAACTAAAAAAGAGAAGAAAAAAATTGAAATCATTAATTAATTTAAATATTGTATAATTTTTCTAGTTAAATATTATGTAGATAAGAATTTATAATTAAGGTAATTTTTTTTTAATTTTGATAACAACTTCATTTTAAAAAATCTATATATTATAATCTCAATAACCTTAATTTTATACAAGATCTTTAGCCTCAATATCTTGAGTGAAAGTTGAGAGAATAAAAAGTATTCAATGTGTTCCTTGATACGCTTTTCAATCATCTTCTATCTTCGCTCCAAAACCATTTTTCCCAAAATTATTTCCTCAAATTATGAAATCCTTCAAATTTCCCTATTTCTATCAAATACTCCAAATTTCTAAATCCCTCATTTCTCTCAATCCTCAAATTTCTCAGATCCCTCTGCGATTGTGCTCAAACTCATAGTATGCTTCTTGTTTCTCAAATCCACTTCTTTTTCGTTTGTCATCGACCTAATCGATTTATTTGCGATTGCACTTGGTGTTGCTCGTCTTAATCGATTTTTCTAGGGTTCTTGTTTTTTTGCTTTGGTATGTTCTAGGGTTCTCTCAATTTGCTTTTGTAAACATCCTTTTTCTGAAGCACTGGCTTTGAAAGTATGATTGAAGTATCTTATTCTTGTATGGTTGTATCAAACTAATCTTGCACAGAGTTGGGCTTGAAGTTTGATTTGAGGATATATATGTGAATGTGCTAGATGTAATTTACTACTGCACATAATGATTCTTCTCTATTAATTGGATTTTATCTGATTATTGATTTCTATGCTATTTTTTTTTTGTTAGAGGTAATTTACTACTGCACATAATGAAATTCTCTTCAAATAATTTCTAGTCCTTAAATTTTGGCCACATAATTTTTTTGTCCTTTGATGCTTAGACTTTTATTTGCAAGCGATTCGTGTGAAGAATAATATGATATTATTTGACTATTCTTTGTTTTTTTTTTTTTCATTTTCATTTCCTCTTATTGTTTGACCTTTGGTCATGTTTGAATTAACTTTTTTCTTAGTTGTTGTTTTTGGTGTAGGCCTTCCACGTATACATAAGATAATTTATACATAAGTGGGATTTGAGCAAACGCTATTTTCTGCAATGCGCATTTGAGAACACTAATTTATACATAAGATAATGAAATTTTGTTTTTATATTAAGCAATTTAACGAGGGGAGAATTGTAACACCCCAAATTTAATAATAAATTATTTAATTTATCTAATGGGATTTTAAAGAATTAATTTAGTATTGCATGTGTTTACAATATGTGTTGACAAATAATTATGATTGATTTTCTTACATGTGTATTTGCTATAGTGTGATAATTTATCATGTGTTTGACTTAATAATTTATTTAAATTATTGATAGGGATATTAAGTATATTTATATCTTTTTATTAATTTTAGATTGTTATTATTTTAAAGTAAAATATGTCATCCTTATTACTAACTAGATATTTAATAATTAAACTTATTTATTTTTATTTTAATAAAAGTAAAGTTAATAAAAAGGTTTTGAATAATAATAATAGTAATAATAGTATTTAATAATAATAATAATAATAATAATAATAATAATAATAATAATAATAATAATAATAATAATAATAATAATAAAGGAAGAAAAATACTAACAACAAGACCAGAACATCTTCCTTCTTCTTCTTCGTATACACCGCCGCCAACAACCATTTCCTCTTCCTTCTTCTCGCCTCGACCACGATTGTTACAATGGTTGTCTAAGAAAACTGAGACCACATTCGTGATCATTGTGATTTCCTCTTTCATTCTCAACCTAAATCGTAAATTGAAACGTCTTATTTCTCTTTGTCAAAAATCACACCTCCACATTTGGATCAAGATTTCGGCCACCACGACTATCACAAACGAAAACCAATACCATATTTGGACTCCATGAAACACCCTCTTTCGTTACATATGCTCGAAATCGCCAATCGATATATTTAAAAAATGGGTTTCCACCATTGTCGCAACTGTTTTCTTGAATTCTGGACAACACATTCATCATCTTGAAAAACTGATATCGTTTTTGAATTCCTCTCGTCGAAACCTTCAAGAAGCACTACTCGTTTGTCTGTTTCGGGGAAATTGATGTCGGACCGTATCGGTGCTCCAACACGTCGGTGAGGCCTTTTTGATAATTTGTTTCACTTCGTTTCGAATATGTTTATTCTCTAAATATTTTTTTTAATTATGTAACATTGATTTTTATAGTGCGCGTAAATTATCAGCCATGTTTCATTGACTCTGCAAATTCGTCGATGCGTTTGGACTCGTTTGTTGCGTGTTGTCGACATCTCATGGTTGCTGAAAATCATTATGGTCCTTATATCTTATGAAAGCGTCAAATTGAGGTATGGGGTGAGAGTGAGTTCGAATGCATGAGTATAAATTTAGTTAGATGAACGGGAATACCGTATTTCCCACAATTCATTCGGGGCTTGCTACGTATGGCAGAAGCCCTTTGAGTAATAATTAACTAATGAGTAAACTTGAATTTTGTGAGGTTAAAATATGAATTAGAAACTTTTATAGGATGTTGTTTGATTTGATTTTTGAAGATCGTATGATAGTTGAATTATTGTAGAATTGTGTATTTGATTCACTCTGTGTTTTGTTTATATCTATCCTTGATACTGATATATGATATAAAATGTGATGAATTGTAATTATTTGCCTTGCAATTGATGTGGTGTGTGTGAATGATCTAGTATTATTATTATATGTGAGTGTAAACCCTTTATTGTTTGAGATGACGTATCATGATGATAAATTCTGAATATAATGTATGACTATGGAAATCTGCAATGACGATGTGTGCTCCTTGACTTGTGATATTACCACCTTGATGAATATCATGAAATGCGTATTGTGTTTAATTGAATAGTGACGAATTCGACCCGTGCCAATGATGGTTCTCATAATGGAGTAAGTAACCTAGGATAACGAGGGGAGAAAGTAGTTGTTGATAATTTTTGAAGTAGAGATTATTTGGTCATCATATAGGTAGGGCCTGACAAGCCTAGTGATTATGGGGAAGTACAACTGAATGAGCCTGATCGTGGCGGTCTACTGTTGAGCCTTAAGGCAAGATTGTTAGACCTTGGAGGTATCCGGGTGGGGAATTCCTAGGTGACTTGGAGGTAGCACTCCAAATGTCGGGAGCTACCACGCAACACACGTTTACCTCGACTGTCACGTATATGTGTCTCGGGTTGAGTTGAGGGATCTATGAGGACATGGCCAATTTGAATTGTCCGTCCACTTGCGTGGTGGCATAGTATCGAGCCTCCTAACCAAGTACTTCAGAGTTAGAATGGTACCAAAGAAAGAGGAGGAGTCTAGAGTATAAGAGCATGCATAACATTACTTGATTTGTGTATTTACTTACTTGATGTTGTGGATTGTATCAATGTTTTACCTTGATTATTCTTGTTGGTTGTGATTTGATATGATACGGTGTTTAATATTTTTTTTACGTGTTCTTCTCAGTTATTTTATACTATTACATGTTTTCGAAGCTCACCCCTCGTTGCTTGTGTTTGGCGCTTGCGAGAGCGCAGTTATTTCAGGTTATCGATTGGGGATCCACGCTCTGAATAGGTGATATTGGGTGGGAGTAATTTTTCGTATTTTGTTGAGTTATGAACAATTTAGATTTTTGTAAATTTGATTGATCAATTGTGTTATTTTATCGGTTATTCAGAGGTAGAAATTAATTGTCTCTAAGTTTAGAACTTGCTTTTATATCAAAAGTATTTATTTAATGAACATCAACTATATTCGATATTAAGAATTTTTTTTTATTGAAAATTTTTATGCAAGCATTTTGTGTAAGTGTGAACGTGACGTCATGAACCTTAAAGTATTTAAAAATATATATATATGTATACTCTATTTTGGAACCGCCGCGAATCTCTTTAAAACTAGTGCATTTTACTTTTTATTTCAATTTGGGTTCAGGGTGTTATAATAAAAACGTCCTTCGTTTTTTCATCATTTTCCAATATATTCCAAGGCTGTTTTTGATTCTTCCACTTTCATCACAAATTGTAAAAGCTACAGGAGTTGTCATAGAAACAGCATGGGCAAGTGCTGCTTACAACCTCATGCTTTACATGTTGGCCAGCCATGCATGTAAATCACACTACATTCTCTTGATTGCTCAAGCATTTGAACCCTTTTACTATTTTTATCATGTTTATTAAGAAAATTAAGTCTTAAATTAAGAGGAAAGCATTTAATGGAAACCACATTTTATTTTCTTATCAACAGTGTTGTTAAATAACGGTTAAAGCAACACTATAACATAGAAAAATTGAACAAATCACTCTTGGTTTACAATGCGTAATTTAGTACAAAATATTGTCAAATAGCGGCTATAACTATAACACTACTGCTTAATGAACTTTGAACATATTGCTATTTTTCGCGAACCCGCAATTCGCAACGCTGCTTATCGAGCTGAACTAGAATGTGGAATGTATTTATCAAATTTATAAAATAACAACATATAACTTAGGATGACACTTTTAGCAGAGGGTGCTAATCTTGAAAATATTTTTCACCAATGGATGTTATGAATATTTTGTTTCTTCTTTTGCTGGCAAATCAATTAATATGACAGAAAAGCCATCACAAAAAATGTAATACAGAAAAATTGAAATACCATTTCCAAACTTACTCATGCTTTTATTTTTGTGCTCTAATGGGAAATATTCTTAATAGATTTTAGGAGCTTGCTGATACCTTCTATCAATTGAACGTCAAGAAGCATGTTGGAGAAATGTTTGCAAAATGGAGAAATCGTATTGTGAATATGGATTCTTTGATTGCCACAGGGTTAAAGAAGCCCTCAGGGTCACCTGGTTTTTAGCTAATAATATCACAAATTTATGTTCACCAAATGCTGACTTTTATCAGTTTAGTATATATGCTGATGCCATGACTTCACAAGTTACATCCTCTTCATTCTTCAATAAGTACTTCTTTTGTCTCTAGTGGGGCTTAAGGAATCTAAGGCAAGTATTTTGGACCCTTTCTACATTTATCGAGTTGTTTTATGTAATCATGTTGAGCAAAATATAATGATGAATTCATGCTTAGAACCTACAAATCTTGATATCAAGAGGGAAGTGTTTTTGTCCTTGCTCTTTAATTATTGAAATTCTTTTACGAACTAATTCGAAGAGTAAGTCATGAGACAATATGATTTAGACGAAGAAGATCTTCTTAAAGGACTTCCAATTGATCTTAGGAGAGACATCAAACGCCACCTCTGTCTAGACAGTTTTTAATTCCGGTCATGACCATGTCGCGATCTTTGATATCCTAGGGAAATCACACTCAAATTTGGCTGATGCAACCTCAATCATGGGGTGAAGACATAAAAATTCTTGATGTCACAATCTATATTGCGGTTGCAGATCTTTCTTAAAAACCCTTATTATCAATCCCAATCATGATTATATTGAAGGACACATGTGAATTTTTTTTAATAGGCTCCATTGTTTGATCAAATCGATCAGATGATGATAGACGCAATATGCGAAAGACTAAAGCCTGCATTGTGCACTGAAGGAACTTGTCCAAGACTAAGGTGATCCAATGAACGAGATGCTATTTATAATCCGAGGAAATCTTGATTCTTACACCACAAATGGAGGCTGAGTTGGATTCTTCAACTCATGTTGAATTGGACCAGGTGATTTCTGTGGTGAAGAACTGTTAACATGGGTCTTAGTTCCAAGACCAAGTGTGATACTCCCTTCTTCAACAAGAACACTTAAAGCTATCTCAGAAGTTGAAGCCTTTGCACTCATAGCTGAAGACCTTAAGTTTGTTGCATCTCAATTTAGAAGACTACACAGTGGACAACTTAGGCATAAATTAGGAATTATTAGAACAAGTTGAGCATAAATTCTCAAAAATTTGGTTTTCCAAACTATTTTCTATTATAAAATCAATTATTTTGGTTATTACTGACTCTTAAATATATATATCAGTGTATTTATATTTGGGTTAATTTTATAAATTAAAATATTATGTATTTTTTATTGATAATAAAAAATAATATTTATAGCAAATTTGTTACTGTTAAATCCTATAGCTATGGAAATGAGTTGTCATTTAAATGTATAGCAACATAATCAAATGTATAACTTTTATAAATTATGACTAAACTATATACCAACAATGAATTTATAAAAGAACTTCAACACTACGGACAAAAGTCTGACAATATACCCTATGGTCACAGAAACCAACAATGAATTTATAAAAAAACTTCCAAATACTGAACGCTACGGACAAAAGTCTGACAATATACCCTATGGTCACAGAAGAAAATTACCTCAAGATCACCTTCCATTCTAACCTTTTTACCTTGTACACCAAGCAAATCTATTGCGAAAATAAGAGATAAAAGTTAATATGAGTAACATGTTACAATGTTTAGGGAACCACAAAATGACAAATTATGCACAAAATGCTTATGCTAATAGATAAGCTCAAATGAGTAAATCTAGACTGGCCAAATTATATCATGCAATCAAAATACAAACTTAATATCTTTCAAAAAAAATGTTACTATGCTAATAAAATACTAACCATTTCAGCCACCAGGTCTTGCAAACTCAGCATAAACTTCATTAATGTCAGCCCTTGAAATCCTACTGCAAAAAACAAGTTATTTTACTAGCTAGTATGCTAAGGATGTTCAACATTGGTAAACACCATCCTTTTTCACTTTTCAAAACTACTAGTTACAAACAATTGAGTGCATGGTTTTTACCTTTCCCATGAATCATTTATGTCATTAGTAGTTCTCCAACTATTTCCAACTTTAGCACCCCACAAAGTTGGGTGCATATCTCCCCTAACAAACAAACAAAGTTTTTTTAGATGGGAGTATTTAAAGTTAGAAGAACAACAAGATGCTAAAATAGAAAATTACCATTCACATAGCGAAAAGAAGATTGGTCGACCTGCCTTCATTAAAGCCTGAGTCATAACAGTATCCCTGTATATAACAAGCCCACAGTTTGAGCTGTGTTGTTCACCTGATGTTATTTACTTATACTTTATTTAATTATAAAAATTAAATTAAAAAATAGGCTAAATTACACATGTGGTCCCTTAACTTAATTTCAGGTAACGTTTTAGTCCTTTATCTTTTTTTTTCTTCCTGATTTAGTCCTTTATTCCTAACAATATCAAATAAAGTATGAAAATATGAGTTTATTTGAAGATTTGCGTTATGAATTTGATGAAATTTGTATTATATTGAAGAATATAATTAATTTTATAAGTTTTGATTGATTTTTTTTTTTTGAATTTTTGTATAACAAAAGGATAACATTGTTGAAATTTTAAAACATAAAATATCAAATTGTCACTTAAAATTAAAATAAAGGACCAAGTCGGGAAAAAAAAGATAAATGACTAAAACGTTACCTGAAATTAAGTTAAGGGACCACATATGTAATTTAGCCTAAAAAATATTAAATCAATACATGGTGTGTGTTTGGTTCCAAGAAGAATTTCAGAAAAGAGAAAGAGTATAAGAAGAGAGAAATATGTGAGAAATATCCTTATCTTAAAAATTAATGGAATTTTTATTTAAATACAGTTTAGTTATTATTTTAATTATTATTTTATTAATTAATTAATTAAATTAATTTTTTGCAAAGTTAATTTCTAAGAATTATTTTATTAATTAATTAATTAAATTAATTTTTTATTACTTTAGTAATTAATTATTAAATTTAAACAAATTAATTGCATTTAAATATTGATGTAGTTACTATTTTAATTTGTCTATGTATACATTATTATAGTATCTATTAAAATTGATTAAATTAAAAAATTTGATACATAAATAACATATTATTCAATTATTGGTGATTTAATTTTAAAAATAATAAATTACTTTTTTTTTTATATATCCTAGAACTCTCCGTAAAATAATTTCTTGTTGTTCCCATTTCTAGCTTATCTATCACTGCACGCTGACAACTTCAACCTATTGAAGTACGCATGTTATTAATTGTTTAACAAGTATATTTTGTCTGTTTTATTTATTAAAACTTACATCCTAAATGTTACATTTTAACACGTATTTTCTTTTTTTGTTTTTTAAAAACTTACATCTTAATTTTGAATTTTATTATACTTACTTTTTTGTGTCTCAATATGAGTAATTAATACGCATCTGAAAATAAAAATGAAAATTTTGAGTTTGAATGTTCATTTCGATAAATTAAATGTTGTTTTAATTTTTAATAAATTCTAAAATATCTTAGAGAAATATGACATAAATTTGAGTGTTTTAATATTTTTGAAGTTTATTGGATCTTAAATCCACAAAACTGATATGACAGACATGAATTATTTTTATTTGAAGTATAAGTTGTAAATATAAAATTTTAGAGATTTACTTTACAAAATTATAATATCAATATAATTACATCCCAATCCTACACCTTGCTTAGGAACTTCAGTGTTCTTGAGACCACTTTGGGTTCAAAGGATCATTATGTTATCTGAAAATAAAAATAAAAATTTTGAGTTTGAATGTTCATTTCAATAAATTAAATGTTGTTTTAATTTTTAATAAATTCTAAAATATCTTAGAGAAATATGACATAAATTTGAGTGTTTTAATATTTTTGAAGTTTATTGGATCTTAAATCCACAAAACTGATATGACAGACAAATGAATTATTTATTTGAAGTATAAGTTGTAAATATAAAATTTTAGAGATTTACTTTACAAAATTATAATATCAATATAATTTTTTCAAAAGTTAAATATATTATAAAAAATTTGAAACTTTCTTAATTAAGGGTCGTGTGTCAATGTTAGGTTGCATAAATTAATTGTTTGAGTTAATCCTATACTTTATTATTTTATTTATTTGAAAATATATTGTAAAATGATATAATGAATTAATAATATCACTAACTTTCAATTGATATTTATTTAGTTCGTAAGGAATTGATTCACATCTAACAATATTTTAGATTTAAGCGCGAGAAATAATATATAAATAATTGCACGCATTAGGTGCCACAAGTGACCCCTTCAACTAAGAGTAAGAAAAATGACTAAAAATTTTGTAAAAAAACAGACGACTAACAATTTTCATAAAAAAAATACAAATATATATATATACTTCAAATAGATTCTATATTATGTTGTAAACAATTAAAAATCTTAATTTAAAAATAAACAAAATAAAATTAAAATAATAATACACTTCAAATTAAATAAATATATTAACATTAAATAAAAACTAAGGTAAAAAGTGGACAATCTTTTTATAATGTGTGGCAATACAAGGATTAAACTCCTTTTGACAATTTTAATCTATATAAATAGTAGGCAGGTAATTGCTTCATTTTTCAACTCCTTTTGTTCCCGTGGCATAACAAACTCGTACTCGTGTCACTTTCTCTTCGTTTAAACCACCATCTTTCCCTCCTTTAATTTAATCTTAAGTAACAATATAATCACTTATCTTTTGTTTTTTCAATTTTGATCATTTATTTAATTGTAAGTAACTATTTGATCTTTAATATCTTAAAACAAAAACAACATAATCATTTTTTTACATAAACTTAGAACTCAATAAATTCATTATCAATTTTAAGAAAATTCATCTTTATCAAATCCATTATCGTAATATTTAAATAAATTTTTATTTTTATTTCCAACAACATGATTTAAGATGGTGATGTCTAATAATTGAGAGATAGAAGATCCATGCTATTGAACAATGTTTAATTATACTAACAATGATATGTTAATTTTAAAATAAAATAAAAATTAAAATCTATATTTTTTTTAATTTTAGAAAAAATAAATTGTTACGTTAATTAAATTAAAAAATTTATAAAAACTACTTTTTAATTTAAAAAAAATTATTTTTTGAATTAAATAAAAAAAATTATTTTTTAAATTAAATAAAAATAAACTCAAAACATATTTTAATTTTAAAATTATTTCTTAAAATAATCATAAGCTTACGCGTTCCTTCTTCCCCGCCACTGTACTTCTTCCACGGGTTCCTTCTTCCCCCTACTGTACTTCTTCTTCCTTCATCTCTGCGTGTTGTACTTTCTTCTTCCCTCTTCTTAGTACTTCCGTCTTCTCTCTTTCATAACAATCTTCTTCCCTAATCATAACCATAAACTCCTACTTCACACCACCACCTTTTGTGATGACGAGGAACACAAATGTATACTTTGTTTGTGTTGCATTGTTTGTGTTTATGGTGTTAGCTGAAGATTTTAAGCCTACGAACGAAATACTCTTAAATTGTGGTTGCCCTATTCTTAGTTTGGATCTTGATGGCCGTTCATGGTCCAGCGATCGTGGCTCGAATTTTGGTTCTGGAAAATCCACCATGTCAGAGGTTGCAACTAATGACCCTGCAGTCCCTCAAGTTCCCTTCATGACGGCGCGGATTTTCGAATCACCATATACCTATAGTTTTCCGGTGGCTTTTGGTTGGATTTTCCTCAGATTATATTTTTATACGGCTTCTTATTCGGGTCTTAATATATCAGATGCCCGATTTGGCGTGACATCCCAATCCTACACCTTGCTTAGGAACTTCAGTGTTCTTGAGACCACTTTGGGTTCAAAGGATCATTATGTTGTGAAGGAATATTCCATCCACATTGATGGAGGTACATTGAACGTAACTTTTACTCCATCTACCCCTGTAATTAATAAATATGTATTTGTCAATGGGATTGAGGTCATGTCAATGCCTAATATTTATACTTCCACTGATGATGATGTTCATATGATTGTTGGTATTAGAAGTGTCTTCACCATTGACATCAGAACTGCACTTGAGAAAGTTTATAGGTTAAATGTGGGTGGGAGTAATATTTCAAGTTCTCGTGATAGTGGCATGTTTAGGTCTTGGAGTGCTGACGCGTCTCTCCTACTAGGAACTGCATTTGGAGCTGTGAATGGTGGTATAGAAGTGAATATTGAGTATCCTCCAGGAACACCGTCTTATATTGCTCCGACTATTGTTTTCTCTGTCGGCCAGATCGATGGGTACAAGCGCCAATATCAACTTGAGTTACAACTTGACTTGGACATTCTTCACTTTTATGAGGGCACCACGATGATAACCAAAGTTAATCAAAGAGTATTCAAAATATTCCTCGCTAATCAAAGTACTTTTAATACGGCTGATGTTATTGCCTGGGCAAATACTTTTAACCTTCCACATAAACTTATCCTAATATTTAATTGTAAGTAACATTGTTCACCATCTTATTTAATTGTAAGTAACTATTTGATCTTTAATATCTTAAAACGAAAACAACATAATCATTTTTTTACATAAACTTAGAACTCAATAAATTCATTATCAATTCAAGAAAATTCATGTTTATCAGATCCATTATCCTAATATTTAAATAAATTTATATTTTTATCTCCAACAACATGATTTAAGATGGTGATGTCTAATAATTGTGAGATAGAAGATCCATGCTATTGAACAATGTTTAATTATACTAATAATGATATGTTAATTTCAAAATAAAAAAAATTAAAATCTATATTTCTTTTAATTTTAGAAAAAATAAATTGTTACGTTAATTAAATTAAAAAATTTATAAAAACTACGTTTTAATTTTAAAAAACTAATTTTTTGAATTAAATAAAAAAAATTATTTTTAAATTAAATAAAAATAAACTCAAAACATATTTTAATTTTAAAATTATTTTTTAAAATAATCATAAGCAAAAGCCCCCGTCATAATAAACCCAGTGAAGGCAACCTTGTTACGTGTTCCTTCTTCCCCGCGCAGTACTATACTTCTTCTTCCTTCATCTCTCCGCGTTGTACTTTCTGCTTCCCTCTTCTTAGTACTTCTTTCTTCCCTCTTCTCTCCTTCATAACAATCTTCTTCCCTAATCATAACCATAAACTCCTACTTCACACCACCACCTTGTGTGATGACGAGGAACATAAATGTATACTTTGTTTGTGTTTATGGTGTTAGCTGAAGATTTTAAGCCTACGAACGAAATACTCTTAGTTTGGATCTTGATGGCCGTTCATGGTCCACCGATCGTGGCTCGAATTTTGGTTCTGGAAAATCCACCATGTTAGAGGTTGCAACTAACGACCCTGCAGTCCCTCAAGTTCCCTTCATGACGGCGCGGATTTTTGAATCACCATATACCTATAGTTTTCCGGTGGCTTCTAGTTGGATTTTCCTCAGGTTATATTTTTATCCGACTTCTTATTCGGGTCTTAATATATCAGATGCCCAATTTGGCGTGACATCCCAATCCTACACCTTGCTTAGGAACTTCAGTGTTCTTGAGACCACTTTTGGTTCAAAGGATCATTATGTTGTGAAGGAATACTCCATCTACCACTGTAATTAATGCATATGCATTTGTCAATGGGATTGAGGTCATGTCGATGCCTAATATTTATACTTCCACTGATGATGATGTCTATGTGATTGTTGGTATTAGAAGTGTCTTCACCATTGACAACAGAAATGCACTTGGTAATGTTTATAGGTTAAATATGGGTGGGAGTAATATTCCGGGTTCTCGTGATACTGGCATGTTTAGGTCTTGGAGTGCTGACGCGTCTTTCACTGGATTTGGAGCTGTGAATGGTGGTATAGAAGTGAATATTGAGTATCCTCCAGGAACACCGTCTTATATTGCTCCGACTATTGTTTTCTCGTCGGCCAGATCGATGGGTCCAAACGCCAATATCAACTTGAGTTACAACTTGAATTGGACATTCTCAATTGATTTTGGGTTTGTCTCTCTTGTGAGACTTCACTTTTGTGAGGGCACCGGTGATAACCAAAGTTAATCAAAGAGTATTCAAAATATTCCTCGCTAATCAAAGTGCTTTTAATACGGCTGATGTTATTGCCTAGGCAAGTACTTTTAACCTTCCACATAAACTTATCCTAATATTTAATTGTAAGTAACATTGTTCACCATCTTATTTAATTGTAAGTAACTACTTGATCTTTAATATCTTAAAACGAAAACAATATAATCATTTTTTTTACATAAACTTAGAACTCAATAAATTCATTATCAATTTTAAGAAAATTCATGTTTATCAAATCCATTATCCTAATATTTAAATAAATTTATATTTTTATCTCCAACAACATGATTTAAGATGGTGATGTCTAATAATTGAGAGATAGAAGATCCATGCTATTGAACAATGTTTAATTATACTAATAATGATATGTTAATTTTAAAATAAAAAAAAAATTAAAATCTATATTTCTTTTAATTTTAGAAAAAATAAATTGTTACATTAATTAAATTAAAAAATTTATAAAAACTACTTTTTAATTTAAGAAAAATTATTTTTTGAATTAAATAAAAAAAATTATTTTTTAAATTGAATAAAAATAAACTCAAAACATATTTTAAAACTATAGGTATATGGTGATTCGAAAATTCGCGCCGTCATGAAGGGAATTTGAGGGACTGCAGGGTCATTAGTTGCAACCTCTGAGATGGTGGAATTTCCAGAACCAAAATTCAAGCCATGATCAGTGGACCATGAACGGCCATCCAGATCCAAACTAAGAATAGGGCCACCACAATTTAAGAGTATTTGGTCTGTAGGCTTAAAATCTTCACCTAACACCATAAACACAAACAATGCAACACAAACAAAGTATACATTGTGTTCCTCGTCATCACACAAGGTGGTTGTGTTCCTCGTCATCACACAAGGTGGTGGTGTGAAGTAGGAGTTTATAGTTATGATTAGGGAAGAAGATTTTTATGAAGGAGAGAAGAGGGAAGAAGGAAGTACTAAGAAGAGGGAAGAAGAAAGTACAACCCGGAGAGATGAAGGAAGAACAAGTACAGTATTGCGCGAGGAAGAAGGAACACGTAACAAGGTTGCCTTCACTGCGTTTATTATGACAGGGGCTTTTGCTTATGATTATTTTAAAAAATAATTTTAAAATTAAAATATGTTTTGAGTTTATTTTTATTTAATTTGTAAAATATTTTTTTTATTTAATTCAAAAAATAATTTTTTTAAAATTAAATTATAGTTTTTATAAATTTTTAATTTAATTAACGTAACAATTTATTTTTTCTAAAATTAAAAGAAATATAGATTTTAATTTTTTTTTTTTTAAATTAACATATCATTATTAGTATAATTAAACATTGTTCAATAGCATGGATCTTCTATCTCTCAATTATCAGACATCACCATCTTAAATCATGTTGTTGAAGATAAAAATATAAATTTATTTAAATATTAGGATAATGGATTTGATAAACATGAATTTTCTTAAAATTGATAATGAATTTATTGAGTTCTAAATTTATGTAAAAATATGATTATGTTGTTTTCGGTTTAAGATATTAAAGATCAAATAGTTACTTACAATTAAATAAGATGGTGAACAATGTTACTTACAATTAAATATTAGGATAAGTTTATGTGGAAGGTTAAAAGTATTTGCCCAGGCAATAACATCAGCCGTATTAAAAGCACTTTGATTAGCGAAGAATATTTTGAATAGTCTTTGATTAACTTTGGTTATCACTGTGATGGCCTCACAAAAGTGAAGTCTCACAAGATAGGCAAACCCAGAATCAATTGAGAATGTCCAAGTCAAGTTGTAACTCAAGTTGATATTGGCGTTTGGACCCATCGATCTGGCCGACGAGAAAACAATAGTGGGAGCAATGTAAGACGGTGTTCCTGGAGGATACTCAATATTCACTTATATACCACCATTCACAGCTCCAATAGCAGTTCCTAGAATGAAAGACGCGTCAGCACTCCAAGACCTAAACATTCCAGTATTTGATATATTAAGACTCGAATAAGAAGCCGGATAAAAATATAACATGAGGAAAGTCCAACCAGAAACCACCGGAAAACTATAGGTATATGGTGATTCGATAATCCGCGCCGTCACGAAGGGAACTTGAGGGACTGCAGGGTCATTAGTTGCAACCTCTGACATGGTGGATTTTCCAGAACCAAAATTCGAGCCACGATCAGTGGACCATGAACTGCCATCAAGATCCAAACTAAGAATAGGGCCACCACAATTTAAGAGGATTTCGTCCGTAGGCTTAAAATCTTCAGCTAACACTATAAACACAAACAATGCAACACAAACAAAGTATACATTTGTTTTCCTCCTCATCACACAAGTTGGAGGTGTGAAGTAGGAGTTTATGGTTATGATTAGGGAAGAAGATTGTTATGAAGGAGAGAAGAGGGAAGAAGGAAGTACTAAGAAGAGGGAAGAAGGAAGTACTAAGAAGAGAGAAGAAGAAAGTACAACGCGAAGAGATGAAGGAAGAAGAAGTACAATACTACGCGAAGAAAAAGGAACATGTAACAAGGTTGCCTTCATTGGGTTTATTATGACAGGGGCTCTTGCTTATGATTATTTTAAAAAATAATTTTAAAATTAAAATATGTTTTGAGTTTAGTTTTATTTAATTTAAAAAATAATGTTTTTATTTAATTCAAAAAATAATTTTTTTAAAATTAAAAAGTAGTTTTTATAAATTTTTTAATTTAATTAACGTAACAATTTATTTTTTCTAAAATTAAAAGAAATATAGATTTTAAATTTTCTTATTTTTTTTAAATTAACATATCATTATTAGTATAATTAGATGTTGTTCAATAGCATGGATCTTCTATCTCTCAATTATTAGACATCACCATCTTAAATCATGTTGTTGGAGATAAAAATATAAATTTATTTAAATATTAGGATAATGGATTTGATAAACATGAATTTTCTTAAAATTGATAATAAATTTATTGAGTTCTAAGTTTATGTAAAAAAATGATTATGTTGTTTTCGTTTTAACATATTAAAGATCAAATAGTTACTTACAATTAAATAAGATGGTGAACAATGTTACTTACAATTAAATATTAGGATAAGTTTATGTGGAAGGTTAAAAGTATTTGCCCAGGCAATAACATCAGCCGTATTAAAAGCACTTTGATTAGTGAGGAATATTTTGAATACTCTTTGATTAACTTTGGTTATCACTGTGGTGCCCTCACAAAAGTGAAGTCTCACAAGATAGGCAAACCCAGAATCAATTGAGAATGTCCAAGTCAAGTTGTAACTCAAGTTGATATTGGCGTTTGAACCCATCGATCTGGCCGACGAGAAAACAATAGTCGGAGCAATATAAGACGATGTTCCTGGAGGATACTCAATATTCACTTCTATACCACCATTCACAGCTCCAAATGCAGTTCCTAGTATGAAAGACGCGTCAGCACTCCAAGACCTAAACATGCCAGTATCACGAGAACCCGGAATATTACTCCCACCCACATTTAACCTATAAACATTCTCAAGTGCAGTTCTGTTGTCAATGGTGGAGACACATCTAATACCAACAATCACATGGACATCATCATTAGTGGAAGTATAAATATTAGGCATCGACATGACCTCAATCCCATTGACAAATGCATATGCATTAATTGCAGCGGTAGATGGAGTAAAAGTTACTTTCAATGTACCTCCATCAATCTGGATGGAGTATTCCTTCACACCATAATGATCATTTGAACCCAAAGTGGTTTTAGGAACACTGAAGTTCCTAAGCAAGGTGTAGGATTGGGATGTCACGCCAAATCAGGCATCTGATATATTAAGACCCGAATAAGAAGCCGGATAAAAATATAACATGAGGAAAATCCAACCAGAAGCAACCGGAAAACTATAGGTATATAGTGATTCGAAAATCCGCGCTGTCATGAAGGGAACTTGAGGGACTGCAGGGTCATTAGTTGCAAACCTCTGACATGGTGGATTTTCCAGAACCAAAATTCGAGCCACGATTAGTGGACCATGAACGGCCATCAAGATCCAAACTAAGAATATGGCCACCACAATTTAAGAGTATTTCGTCCGTAGACTTAAAATCTTCAGCTAACGCCATAAACACAAACAGTGCAACACAAACAAAGTATACATTTGTGTTCCTCGTCATCACACAAGGTGGTGGTGTGAGATAGGAGTTTATGGTTATGATTAGGGAAGAAGATTGTTATGAAGGAGAGAAGAGGGAAGAATGAAGTACTAAGAAGAGGGAAGAAGAAAGTACAACGCGGAGAGATGAAGGAAGAAGAAGTACTGCACGGGGAAGAAGGAACACGTGACAAGGTTGCCTTCACTGGGTTTATTATGACGGGGGCTTTTGCTTATTATTATTTTAAAAAATAATTTTAAAATTAAAATATGTTTTGAGTTTATTTTTATTTAATTTAAAAAATAATCTTTTTTATTTAATTCAAAAAATTATTTTTTTAAAATTAAAAAGTAGTTTTTATAAATTTTTTAATTTAATTAACGTAACAATTTATTTTTTTCTAAAATTAAAAGAAATGTAGATTTTAATTTTTTTTATTTATTTTGAAATTAACATATCATTATTAATATAATTAAACATTGTTCAATAGCATGGATCTTCTATCTCTCAATTATTAGACATCACCATCTTAAATCAAGTTGTTGGAGATAAAAATATAAATTTATTTAAATATTAAGATAATGGATTTGATAAACATGAATTTTTTTAAAATTGATAATGAATTTATTGAGTTCTAAGTTTATGTAAAAAAATGATAATGTTGTTTTCGTTTTAAGATATTAATGATCAAATAGTTACTTACAATTAAATAAGATGGTGAACAATGTTATTTACAATTAAATATTAGGATAAGTTTATGTGCAAGGTTAAAAGCACTTTGATTAGTGAAGTCTCACAAGATAGGCAAACCCAGTATCAATTGAGAATGTCCAAGTCAAGTTGTAACTCAAGTTGATATTGGCGCTTGGACCCATCGATCTGGCCGACGAGAAAACAATAGTCGGAGCAATATAAGACGGTGTTCCTGGAGGACACTCAATATTCACTTCTATACCACCATTCACAGCTCCAAATGCAATTCCTAGTATGAAAGACGCGTCACCACTCCAAGACCTAAACATGTCAGTATCACGAGAACCCGAAATATTACTCCCAGCCACATTTAACCTATAAATCTCAAGTGCAGTTCTGTTGTCAATGGTGAAGACACTTTTAATACCAACAATCACATGGACATCATCGTCAGTGGAAGTATAAATATTAGGCATCGACATGACCTCAATTCCATTGACAAATACATATGCATTAATTGCAGTGGTAGATGGAGTAAAAGTTACGTTCCATGTACCTCCATCAATGTGGATGGAATATTCCTTCAGAACATAATGATCCTTTGAATCCAAAGTGGTCTAAAGAACATTGAAGTTCCTAAGCAAGGTGTAGGATTGGGATGTCACGCCAAATCGGGCATCTGATATATTAAGACCCGAATAAGAAGCCGGATAAAAATATAACCTGAGGAAAATCCAACCAGAAGCCACCGGAAAACTATAGGTATATGGTGATTCGAAAATCCGCGCCGTCATGAAGGTAACTTGAGGGACTGCAGGGTCATTAGTTGCAACCTCTGACATGGTGGAATTTCCAGAACCAAAATTCGAGCCACGATCAGTGGACCATGAACGGCATTAAGATCCAAACTAAGAATAGGGCCACCACAATTTAAGAGTATTTGGTGTGTAGGCTTAAAATCTTCACCTAACACCATAAACACAAACAATGCAACACAAAGAAAGTATACATTTGTGTTCCTCGTCATCACACAAGGTGGTGGTGTGAAGTAGCAGTTTATAGTTATGATTAGGGAAGAAGATTTTTATGAAGGATACAAGAGGGAAGAAGGAAGTACTAAGAAGAGGGAAGAAGAAAGTACAACCCGGAGAGATGAAGGAAAAAGAAGTACAGTACTGCGCGGGGAAGAAAAGAAGGAACACGTAACAAGGTTGTCTTCACTTGGTTTATTATGAGAGGGGCTTTTGCTTATGATTATTTTAAAAAATAATTTTAAAATTAAAATATGTTTTGAGTTTATTTTTATTTAATTTATAAAATATTTTTTTATTTAATTCAAAAAATAATTTTTTTAAAATTAAAAAGTAGTTTTTATAAATTTTTAATTTAATTAACGTAACAATTTATTTTTTCTAAAATTAAAAGAAATATAGATTTTAATTTTTTTTTTTAAATTAACATATCATTATTGGTATAATTAAACATTGTTCAATACCATGAATCTTCTATCTCTCAATTGTCACACATCACCATCTTAAATCATGTTGTTGGAGATAAAAATATAAATTTATTTAAATACTAGGATAATGGATTTGATAAACATGAATTTTCTTAAAATTGATAATGAATTTATTGAGTTCTAAATTTATGTAAAAATATGATTATGTTGTTTTCGGTTTAAGATATTAAAGATCAAATAGTTACTTACAATTAAATAAGATGGTGAACAATGTTACTTACAATTAAATATTAGGATAAGTTTATGTGGAAGGTTAAAAGTACTTGCCCAGGCAATAACATCAGCCGTATTAAAAGCACTTTGATTAGCGAGGAATATTTTGAATAGTCTTTGATTAACTTTGGTTATCACTGTGGTGCCCTCACAAAAGTGAAGTCTCACAAGATAGGCAAACCCAGAATCAATTGTGTCCAAGTCAAGTTGTAACTCAAGTTGATATTGGCGTTTGGACCCATCGATCTGGCCGACGAGAAAACAATAGTGGGAGCAATATAAGACGGTGTTCCTAGAGAATACTCAATATTCACTTCTATACCACCATTCACAGCTCCAATAGCAGTTCCTAGAATGAAAGACGCGTCAGCACTCCAAGACCTAAACATGTCAGTATCACGAGAACCTGGAATATTACTCCCACCCACATTTAACCTATAAACATTCTCAAGTGCAGTTCTGTTGTCAATGGTGAAGACACTTCTAATACCAACAATCACATGGATATCATCATCAGTGGAAGTATAAATATTAGGCATCGACATGACCTCAATCCCATTGACAAATGCATATGCATTAATTGCAGCGGTAGACGGAGTAAAAGTTACGTACCTCCATCAATCTTGATGGAGTATTCCTTCACAACATAATGATCCTTTGAACCAAAGTGGTCTCAACAACACTGAAGTTCCTAAGCAAGGTGTAGGATTGGGATGTCACGCCAAATTGGGCATCTCATATATTAAGACTGGAATAAGAAGCCGGATAAAAATATAACATGAGGAAAATCCAACCAGAAACCACCGGAAAACTATAGGTATATGGTGATTCGAAAATCCGCGCTGTCATGAAGGGAACTTGAGGGACTGCAGAGTAATTAGTTGCAACCTCTGACATGGTGGATTTTCCAGAACCGAAATTCGAGCCACGATCAGTGGACCATGAACGGCCATCAAGATCCAAACTAAGAATAGGGTCACCACAATTTCAGGGTATTTCGTCCGTAGGCTTGAAATCTTCAGCTAACACTATAAACACAAACAGTGCAACACAAACAAAGTATACATTTGTGTTCCTCGTCATCACACAAGGTGGTGGTGTGAAGTAGGGAAAAAAGATTGTTATGAAAGAGAGAAGAGGGAAGAAGGAAGTACTAAGAAGAGGGAAGAAGAAAGTACAACGCGGAGAGATAAAGGAAGAAGAACTACAGTACTACACGGGGAAGAAGGAACACGTAACAAGGTTGCCTTCACTGGCTTTATTATGACGGGGGCTTTTGCTTATTATTATTTTAAAAACTCAAAACATATTTTAATTTTAAAACTATTTTTTAAAATAATCATAAGGCCCCGTTATAATAAACCCAGTGAAGGCAACCTTGTTACGTGTTCCTTCTTCCCCGCGCAGTACTTCTTCTTCCTTCATCTCTCCACGTTGTACTTTCTTCTTCCCTCTTCTTAGTACTTCCTTCTTCCCTCTTCTCTCCTTCATAACAATCTTCTTCCCTAATCATAACCATAAACTCCTACTTCACACCACCACCTTGTGTGATGACAAGGAACACAAATGTATACTTTGTTTGTGTTGCATTGTTTGTGTTTATGGTGTTAGCTGAAGATTTTAAGCCTACGGACGAAATACTCTTAAATTGTGGTGGCCCTATTCTTAGTTTGGATCTTGATGGCCGTTCATGGTCCATTGATCGTGGCTCGAATTTTGGTTCTGGAAAATCCATCATGTCAGAGGTTGCAACTAATGACCCTGCAGTCCCTCAAGTTCCCTTCATGACGGCGCAGATTTTTGAATCACCATATACCTATAGTTTTCCGGTGACTTCTGGTTGGATTTTCCTCAGGTTATATTTTTATCCGGCTTCTTATTCGGGTCTTAAGATATCAGATGCCCGATTCGGCGTGACATCTCAATCCTACACCTTGCTTAGGAACATCAGTGTTCTTGAGACCACTTTGGGTTCAAAGGATCATTATGTTGTGAAGGAATATTCCATCCACATTGATGGAGGTACATTGAACGTAACTGTTACTCCATCTACCACTGTAATTAATGCATATGCATTTGTCAATGGGATTGAGGTCATGTCGATGCCTAATATTTATACTTTCACTGATGATGATGTCCATGTGATTGTTGGTATTAGAAGTGTCTTCACCATTGACAACAGAACTGCACTTGAGAATGTTTATTGGTTAAATGTGGGTGGGAGTAATATTTCGGATTCTCGTGATACTGACATGTTTAAGTCTTGGAGTGCTGACGCGTCTTTCATACTATGGACTGCATTTGGAGCTGTGAATGGTGGTATAGAAGTGAATATTGAGTATCCTCCAGGAACACCGTTTTATATTGCTCCAACTATTGTTTTCTCGTCGGCCAGATCGATGGCTCCAAACGCCAATATCAACTTGAGTTACAACTTGACTTGGACATTCTCAATTGATTATGGGTTTGCCTATCGTGTGAGACATCACTTTTGTTAGGGCACCACGGTGATAACCAAAGTTAATCAAAGAGTATTCAAAATATTCATCGTTAATCAAAGTGCTTTTTAATACGGCTGATGTTATTGCTTGGGCAAGTACTTTTAACCTTCCACATAAACTTATCCAAATATTTAATTGTAAGTAACATTGTTCACCATCTTATTTAATTGTAAGTAACTATTTGATCTTTAATTTCTTAAAACGAAAACAACATGATCATTTTTTTACATAAACTTAGAACTCAATAAATTCATTATCAATTTTAAGAAAATTCATGTTTATCAAATCCATTAATTTAAATAAATTTATATTTTTATCTC
The DNA here is from genome assembly GCF_000331145.2 of Cicer arietinum. Classification (NCBI taxonomy): domain Eukaryota; kingdom Viridiplantae; phylum Streptophyta; class Magnoliopsida; order Fabales; family Fabaceae; genus Cicer; species Cicer arietinum. Next base: position 2,790,604 of record NC_021164.2, read on the forward strand.
CAACAACATGATTTAAGATGGTGATGTCTAATAATTGAGAGATACAAGATCCATGCTATTGAACAATGTTTAATTATACTAATAATGATATGTTAATTTTAAAATAAAATAAAAAATTAAAATCTATATTTCTTTTAATTTTAGAAAAAATAAATGGTTACGTTAATTAAATTAAAAAATTTATAAAAACTACTTTTTAATTTTAAAAAAATTATTTTTTGAATTAAATAAAAAAAATTATTTTTTAAATTAAATAATAATAAACTCAAAACATATTTTAATTTTAAAATTATTTTCTAAAATAATCATAAGCAAAATCCCCCGTTATAATAAACCCAGTGAAGGCAACCTTGTTATTACGTGTTCCTTTTTCCCCACACAGTATTGTACTTCTTCTTCCCTTCATCTCTCTGCGTTGTACTTTCTTCTTCCCTCTTCTTAGTACTTCCTTCTTCCCTCTTCTATCCTTCATAAAAATCTTCTTCCCTAATCATAACCATAAACTCCTACTTCACACCAACACCTTGTGTGATGACGAGGAACACAAATGTATACTTTGTGTTGCATTGTTTGTGTTTATGGTGTTAGCTGAAGATTTTAAGCCTACGGACGAAATACTCTTAGATTGTGGTGGCCATATTCTTAGTTTGGATCTTGATTTGCCGTTCATGGTCCACTGATCGTGGCTCGAATTTTGGTTCCGGAAAATCGACCATGTCAGAGGTTGCAACTAATGACCCTGCAGTCCCTCAAAATCCCTTCATGACGGTGCGGATTTATCCGGCTTCTAGATTGATTTTCCTCAGGTTATATTTTTATCCGGCTTCTTATTCGAGTCTTAATACATCAGA
>NC_021164.2:2791479-2813033 GCF_000331145.2 Cicer arietinum
TAAGCAAGGTGTAGGATTGGGATGTCACGCCAAATCGGGCATCTGATATATTAAGACCCGAATAAGAAGCCGGATAAAAATATAACCTGAGGAAAATCCAACCAGAAGCTACCGGAAAACTATAGGTATATGGTGATTCGAAAATCCGCGCCGTCATGAAGGGAACTTGAGGGACTGCAAGGTCATTAGTTGCAACCTCTGACATGGTGGAATTTCCAGAACCAAAATTCAAGCCACGATCAGTGGAGCATGAACGGCCATCAAGATCCAAACTAAGAATAGGGTCACCACAATTTAAGAGTATCTGGTCTGTAGGCTTAAAATCTTCAGCTAACACCATAAACACAAACAATGCAACACAAACAAAGTATACATTTGTGTTCCTCGTCATCACTTGTGGTGGTGTGAAGTAGGAGTTTATAGTTATGATTAGGGAAGAAGATTTTTATGAAGGAGAGAAGAGGGAAGAAGGAAGTACTAAGACGAGGGAAGAAGAAAGTACAACCCGGAGAGATGAAGGAAGAAGGAGTACAATACTGCGCAGGGAAGAAAAGAAGGAACACGTAACAAGGTTGTCTTCACTTGGTTTATTATGAGAGGGGCTTTTACTTATGATTATTTTAAAAAATAATTTTAAAATTAAAATATGTTTTGAGTTTATTTTTATTTAATTTATAAAATATTTTTTTATTTAATTCAAAAAATAATTTTTTTAAAATTAAAAAGTAGTTTTTATAAATTTTTTAATTTAATTAACGTAACAATTTATTTTTTCTAAAATTAAAAGAAATATAGATTTTAATTTTTTTTATTTATTTTAAAATTAACATATCATTATTAGTATAATTAAACATTGTTCAATAGCATGGATCATCTATCTTTCAATTATTATACATCACTATCTTAAATCATGTTGTTGGAGATAAAAATATAAATTTATTTAAATATTAGGATAATGGATTTGATAAACATGAATTTTCTTAAAATTTATAATGAATTTATTGAGTTATAAGTTTATGTAAAAAAAATGATTATGTTGTTTTCGTTTTAAGATATTAAAGATCAAATAGTTACTTACAATTAAATAAGATGGTGAACAATTTTACTTACAATTAAATATTAGGATAAGTTTATGTGGAAGGTTAAAAGTACTTGTCCAGGCAATAACATCAGCCGTATTAAAAGCACTTTGATTAGCGAAGAATATTTTGAATACTCTTTGATTAACTTTGGTTATCACCGTGGTGCCCTCACAAAAGTGAAGTTTCACAAGATAGGCAAACCCAGAATCAATTGAGAATGTCCAAGTCAAGTTGTAACTCAAGTTGATATTGGCGCTTGGACCCATCGATCTGGCCGACGAGAAAACAATAGTTGGAGCAATATAAGACGGTGTTCCTGGAGGATACTCAATATTCACTTCTATACCACCATTCACAGCTCCAAATGTAGTTCCTAGTATGAAAGACGTGTCAGCACTCCAAGACCTAAACATGTCAGTATCACGAGAACCCGAAATATTACTCCCACCCACATTTAACCTATAAACATTCTCAAGTGCAGTTATGTTGTCAATGGTGAAGACACTTCTAATACCAACAATCACATGTACATCATCATCAGTGGAAGTATAAATATTAGGCATCCACATGACCTCAATTCCATTGACAAATACATATGCATTAATTGCAGTGGTAGATGGAGTAAAAGTTACGTTCAATGTACCTCCATCAATGTGGATGGAATATTCCTTCACAACATAATGATCCTTTGAACCCAAGGTGGTGGTGGAAGTAGGAGTTTATGGTTATGATTAGGGAAGAAGATTGTTATGAAGGAGAGAAGAGGGAAGAAGGAAGTACTAAGAAGAGGGAAGAAGAAAGTACAACGCGGAGAGATGAAGGAAGAAGAAGTACAGTATTGCGCGGGGAAGAAGGAACACATAACAAGGTTGCCTTCACTGAGTTTATTATGACAGAGGCTTTTGCTTATTTTAGAGAAATTAAGTTATTGCAAGATCTTTTAGTATTTCATTTTCTATGTGTTTCTTGAGAAGTTTATCCAAACACACTCTTGGAACTCTGTTAGAAATAGGGATCTGAATTCCCTGTTGTAGGAAAAGCACGCGTTTGCACGCATTAAATGCTCTCAGCCTAACATATGAGATCAGAAGGTTAAGATTACATAATAAAAAAAATCAGTTTTAAATGATCTTGGCCGTTAATTTACAGTTGAGATCGAAATCCTGCTCTATTGCAATGATTTGAAATGTCATGCTACAAATAAAAAAATAAATAAAGGAGATTTACACATTTACCTGCCAAACATGCAGTTCCTCCCGATAAAACTACCGTCTTGTACCAATCACTGTCGCCCGTTAGTTCTGCAGAATGACAATGCTCCATACAAACAGCTATAGCCTGGTGCAAACCCATGACTAGCCTATACAGATAAGTCAAACATAAGCTTAAACTACAATCATGGTAAACAACAAAAACTATTGAAGCGGTTATAGAGACGAATAATTGATTTTGACATGTTTGGATGTATTTCAATAAAATTGATTTTGCATTTAAAACTGATTGTAACTTGAAGTTTGAATTTGAAGCTTTTGCCTCTACAGTTGATCTGACGTCTCAAATTTATTGTTCAACTCACTTTTACATGAATGAATCCAAACATAAAACCAAACAGACATACTTAATTTGTCGCAACCATATTGCAAGAAATATAAATAAAATAAAAAAAACTTACATTCCAGAAAGATGTGGCTTGAACAAAATCTCTGCTGTCTGAAACCTCTCTTTTGAAAGTGTAAACCATCCATCTCCTGCAGTTTGAAATGATGCTTGTGTGTTTTCTTTTAATAGCTCAGCTTCATAATCAAGAGCAACATAGCATAGATTATGTTGCAAACCCACAGAAATTGTTACGAAAAGAACAGAAATGTATAACAAAAAACTGAATAGAAATCCGATGTAACGCCGATGCTTCATATTGAAAACGTATTCGTTTTTGTGTCCGGCACTGACACATTTAGTTACATTTAATCCCTTCTATTTTCTTAAATTATTATTGGTGTATACGTGTCAGTATCTTTTCCAGTGTCTGTGTTAGCGCTTAAAGATGATACCTCTTCCAACTAATCAACTATGCAAACTAATCCAAACTACTCACTCCCACCATACTTCAACATAAAAAAATAAAAAATAAAAAGAAAGATATAAAGAGGCATGTTCTCAAAAAGGAAAGTCCCACGTGTTCTCTCGAATAAATTTGTATCAACCACAAGAAGAATCACTTCATATTAATACCTCTTTCAAAGCGCGAACAGTGTACAAAGATTGAAAATTTAGGTTGTTCAGTTGCATCTTCTCCTTAAGAAACCCAGTAAGTTTCATTGCTCCTAGTCCAAGAACTTCCACACCGACCTTGCGCATTACTTTACCATTTAAAACTGTAAAAGGATAACGCAGGTCACATTTATACCAACAAAACAAACGAGGAAAGAAATAGACAAACATTTGCTTCTAATATACAAAGTTAAAACAATTTATAAATTAACACAATGAAATGATGCTTAAACATTGACCAACGCTGTACGACACTTAGTCGATAAATTGAGACACTTCATGAAGGAAATTTATTGTCATGCATAAATTATAAGAATTATATTCAGACAGAGAAATAGAAAGAGCATGAGATGAGAAAAGAACAGTAGAGCATACTTGGAACTACTGATGTGACTTGAAAACCTATATTAACAACTATTCCGGAAGTTCGTTTTGCAGCATACAGAGCTAGAGTCGCCTACATTTTTCAAAATATATTATATGTAAAGTAATAAAAAATATAAAAAGCCATATGTTTTTGTGATTTGCAACGAAGAAATGCACAATTACAATCTACTTGGTTTCAGAAATTGTCAACTTTTTATCAAGTTCACCTATTCTGGTACCAATTCGTTACAAAGATCAAAGCAACACAAGTTTATTCTTTTATAACCAAAATGCCATCAAGTTACCTGCAATGTGAAAGGTTCTCTAAGTTATCCAGTTTTTTTTTTCGTGTTAAAATATATTACCTGGTTGACAGCACAAACAGCAGGAACATTCATGTCAAACAGGGAACTATAAATCGCTTCTTTAAGTTGTCGTCTTGATGCTCTGGCTGATTCAGTATCTGAAATGAGGCAACATTTTGTAAGGCCAGAGAATCATATATGTAAGAAAACTATGTATTGTTGAAAAGGTTTGGAGACTTTTAAATAGATTTGACAATTATATGTGCATCGCCATGGCACAAATCACCATGTAAAGTATGATAAAACAACCATAGATTGAAAAAACTTAATCAGAACAGGTGGTGACAAGGTGATGTATTTTCATTTTCATTATTCCTGTTACATTCTACAAAGTAAATACTATAGGCCTCAAAAATGTATGTTATATTGCTTCCTCCGCAAACTTGCTTCCAGTAATGGACAGTGAGTCATACTTAGTACTGAAAGAGAGGAAGGCAATCCTTTGGCAATGACTTCAGTTTGGGGGATTAACAATCTCAAGGTTTTGGAGAGAGGTGGGATGTTGAAGCCATTTCCCATCAATGCCTGTAGCATTAAGACCACATATGCATCACCATTAATTTGCAACACTGAAAGACAGGTGAAATGTTCCCAAGTTGGCTTAGTATTACACAAAATCCCTCCAACAGAGCCAACAGTCAATTTCAGTAAACTGAGGCAAATCATCTATGACAAAAGATTGAAGATTTGGTGGATTATCAACTTCCATTTCTTGAAGGTTAGTTAGAATACTATAGCTTCTGGTAGAGAAGGAATTTTCTCACACACATTGCAAAATAAATGAGGTCTGGAGTGGCCAATCCACCTAGGGGAAATAATCTAGTTCATCACAAACCCATGTTTGGATGCTTTTAAGAAATGAGAGTCTCTTTTGCGACACATCTATTGCAACTATTATCGATTTCAGATTTTTACAACTCTCAATAAACAAACTCTTAAGGATAGGGAGAGCGCCTATAGTCAATACCTGGAAGTGCAGAAGAGAGTGGAAACTGTCTTGGCGGAATACACTGCGAAGAAGAGCAATTGTTTACATATTTGAAAGGAAAGAAGAAGTTGGATGCTTTGCAAGGTTACTATAACGGTAATGTGACTGATTCTGAAAACAGTGAAATCTGCAAGTACAACGGCAATTCAATGAGTGTTGAATTTTAAAATTAAAATATCTTTTAGTGCCGTTGGTTGTTGAAATCTGCAAGTACAACAAAAAATCTGAGTCCATAGAGTTCATTACTTTTTTTGTTTATTTTGAAAGATAATTTCAAAGTAAAAATATGTTTAGTGGAGTTGAATTCATTTTTATTTAATTTAAAAGATAGTTTTTTTTAAAAATTAAAATATAGTTTTTATAATTTTTATTTTATTTTAAAATTAACGTAACAATTATTTTTTCTGAAACTAAAAAATATATAGATTTTAAAATTAACATATCACTATTAGTATAATTAAACATTGTTCAATAGTCATTGACACCGTCATGGACCACCTATCTCCTAATTATTAGACATCACCACTTTAAATCATATTGTTATAGATGAAAATATGAGTTTATTTGAATATTAGGATAATGAATTTCATAAACATATGAACTTTTTTAAAATTGATAATGAATTTTTTTAATTCTAAGTTTCTGTAAAAAATAATTACGTTGTTTTCGTTTTAAGATATTAAAAATCAAATAGTTGCTTACAATTAAATAAATGATCAAAATTGAAAAAACAAAAGATAAATAAATGATTAAATTGTTACTTGAGATTAAATTAAGTGATCAATAAGATATTTTGTTTAAAATAAATTACTCTATCTATCTCAAAATAAATGTTTCATTTGCAATTTTTTTTATATCTAAATATATTTATTATTTTACAATACCCATATAATATTTATTACTTTTTTCTACTAATATACCCTTACTTTTTTTTTCTTCTAATATACATTTTTTTAAACCAACAAAATTAAAGGAGGGAAAGATGGTGGTTTGAGCGAAGAGAAAGTGACACGGGGACGGATTTGTTACTTTGTTATGCCACGGGAACAAGGAGTTGAAAAAGGAAGCAATTACCAACCTACTATTTATATAGATTAAAATTGTCAAATATTATATAGATCATTATAAAAAGAATGATCACTTTTTAAGTTAGTTTGTATTTAATGTAAATATATTCATTTAATTTGAAGTGTATCATTATTTTAATTTTATTTTATTTATTTTAAAATTAAGATTTTTAATTGTTCACAATATAATATGGAATCTATTTGAAATATATATCTATATATATATATATATTAAAAAAATTATTCGTCGTTTGTTTTTTGACAAAACTTTTTGTCATTTTGTCACTTGTGACACCTATTCCGTGCAATTATTTATATATTATTTTTCGAGCTTAAATCTAAAATATTGTAAGATGTGAATCAATTTTTTACGAACTACATAAATATCAATTGAAGGTTAGTGATATTATTAATTCATTATATCATTTTACAATATATTTTCAAATAAATAAAATAATAAAGTATAGGATTAACTCAGACAATCAAACAATTAATTTATGCAACTTAATATTAACACACGACCCTTAATTAAGGAAGTTCCAAAAAATTTATAATATATTTAACTTTTGAAAAAATTGTATTGATATTTTAATTTTATAAAATAAATCTCTAAAATTTTATATTTACAATTTGTACTTAAAATAAATAATTCATTTGTCTGTCATATCAGAGTTTTGTGAATTTAAGATCCAACAAACTTCAAAAATATTAAAACACCCTAATTTATGTCATATTTCTCTAAGATATTTTAGAATTTATTAAAAATTAAAACAACATTTAATTCATTGAAATGCACATTCAAACTTAAAATTTTCATTTTTATTTTTAGATGTGTATTAATTTCTCATATTGAGACACAAAAAAGTAAGTATAGCAAAATTCAAAGTTAAGATGTAAGTTTTATAGTAAAAAAAAAAAATACGTGTTAAAATGTAACATTTAGGATGTAAGTTTTAATAAATAAAACAGACAAAATATACTTGTTAAAATAATAACTACATCAATATTTAAATGCAATAATTTGTTTAAATTTAATAATTAATTACTAAAGTAATAAAAAATAATTTAATCAATTAATTAATTAAATGATAATTAAAATAAGAACTAAACTGTATTTAAATAAAAATTCTATTAATTTTTAACATAATGATATTTCTCACATATTTCTCATTTATTTCTCTCTTCTTATACTCTTTCTCACATCTTTCTCTTTTCTCAATTTCTTCATGTAACCAAACACACATCATGCATTGATTTAATATTTTTTAATTTAATTTTTATCATTTCGTACCTCTTAGGTTGTCATCACCCACATATTTAATATTTTTAAATTTAATTTTTATAATTAAATAAAGTATAAGTAAATAACATCAGGTGGACATCGAGTTGGATTCGAACCAAGAAATTAAAACCAATTGAATCTCTAGGTGGTAACTATGAGCTCAATCTCGTTCATTTTTTTATTTTGTGCCAGACAAATTCAGGTCACGGGGTGACGGTTGTGAATGGGTGGATAAAACGGATTGGAGGCCCTTTTTTCATCTTTTAAAAAAAATTAAATAGCATATAAACTTAATAATTTGGCCCTATATAGTTTGTTACATAGAATACAACTCTGACCATTAAAATAACTGACCCAACTTGTCAATCATATATCATATTTGTTTTATAATTTCAATTTTTTTAGATCACAATTTTCAATCACAATTTTTTATAATAGTATTAATCCAAGTTTTGTTGTATTATTTTTCTAAAGACATAGCATTTTCCATTGCCCACATAAAGTCTAAAGCAAATATTAAATCACAAATTCATCAACAACATCAAGTTACATTCACATAACAACACGACCAATACAAATTACATTCTCAAGTATAAATTATATAAATTACATAAATTACATAATGATCAACCTAATTAAAATGACATTAATCAAAGGAATATTGCTGCACTATGAGAATTTACTGAGTGATTTCAGCAGCTTTTGCCACGTCTAATGCAAATTATAAGAAGAAGAAAAATAACAGCAGTGGAATTGAAGTATATTCAAACGATTTCTCTTTGAGAGATTGTCATACAATTGATGACAACAAATTATGTATTCTCCTTGGTGTGATGTTATAAAATCTTAGCAGACTCTTTTTTCTTTTCTCACTCTGAGAAAAGGATGGAAAGTGAAAAGAAAGAACAATCATAATACCAATGTTTCACAGACAAACCAAATCCAAGATTATAATAACAAACCATGTACATAAGAGGTGTATACTACTTACTCTTCTTCAAGCTAATAGGCTTCTCTTGCAATTCATCATTCATGAATGCGTCAATATTCTCCGGCAAAGATTCTTCTTTGTAGCTTATATGCGGTTATTATTTTAAGTACATGAGAATATTTCACAAAACAAAACTTATCCCTTTTGTAAGGAAATCTATAAGGAGTTGTAAGAAAACACAATAAGTACCTTTCCAACTCCCACATGCAAAATTGATTTACTTTCCATTTTAAACTCAATATGACATTGTCTTAGCTCTTTCAACTGCACATCACTATCACTAGTAAGAGCATCTAGCTGCAAAACATATTAATACAACAAAACAAAAGTTAAATACAATCCATATACCCTACATTTCAAACAAAAAATAAAATGTCAACGTACATTTAGAAGCTAACTTTCTTGTTTGGCATCAGTTTGCGCTTTCTGAGATATGGTGATATATGCATACCAGTTCATAAAAGTTTTAGAAGATGAAACCATTAATTTAGATGATTGAACAAGAACAGATCACTTAAAATTCAAGATGCCTTAACAAGATGAGTGCCATTCAAAGAGTGGAAAAACACTTGTCAAATTTGAGCTTGTTATTACAACCTATAAGAGTATAAGTTCAATTAGATATGAATAACGTAGTTTAGAATTTAGGGCTTTAACATTCTCAGTATATAGAGGGTAATTCTCAATATATAGGGGGAAAGATATAATTGCTAAGGCAATTTAAATACCCATGGTATAACATGATGAAAAAATAATAATATCATAAAATTAAAGGGTCTCTTAACATGAACATGTGATGAAAAAAGTTAATATCACACATTTAACTAAAAGAGCATATACTACTATATTTTAGACATAACCACAAAACAGAGCAAAAGATAAAAATAAAAAAATCTATGGATAAGCTAGCATAAACCAAAATTGAATATGCATATATACTGAGAGAGAAGAATATGCATCTAAGAAAAGCAAGCATAAAACCAACAAGAGAAGTATTGGAAAAAAAGACAATCAGCAGAACCAACAAAATTGCTTGGCGACAGAGATACATGAAACCTTATGTTATTGCAACAACTGTAACAAAACAAAAACAAAAAACATTAACCATTTCTTTGTAGACTTTGTAGATAAAGCAATATGTGGATGAATAATTATGTATCAGTACCTATAATAGTATGATAAAATCAAATGTTAGTATCAAAACCAAACCCTAAACAAAAAGTGAACACGACAATGGTGATTAAGGTTATAGTTACATTGAGAATGGACCAGAGTGAGAAGGAGGCTGAGAGACGAGAGCGAGATGACGAGCGTGAGACGAAGAGAGTGAGACGACGAGAGTGAGCCTTGAAAAGGACGAGAGTGAGAGTGAGAGTGAGAGTAAGGCTGAGAGACGAGACACTAGAGTGCGGGTGAGGCGGCAAAAGTGAGGATGACCTTAAATTTTCAATTTTCATCATATTTTGGCTAATTGGGTTTGATGTTTTTGTGGTGGCTCGGTGAGTAGGGATGGGAATAAGCTAGGTCATCCGTTAGGGGTTGTGGCTTGGTCTACTTATGATTTGGTCTGGCCTGGCCTATTTAATAAAAAAGGCTAGGCTCAGGCTAATTTTAAAGTCTATTTATTTAAATAGGTCAGACTAAGACTTATAAAAAAGTCTATTAGGCCTGACATGCTAGCTATATATATTTTATTATTTATTAATATTATTTTTTATTATTATATTAATAATATTATTTCCTATTTTAAATTTTATCAATTAGGTAATCACTCAGTAGTCACTCCATATTCGGTAGTCGTTCCATATTCGGTAGCGATTCCATATTTGGTAGTCGTTACATATTTGGTAGTCGTTCAATTAGTCAATCACTCATTAATCGTTCCATATTTGTTTGAGAGATAATAATTGGTGCGTTTGTTTAAAAAAAAAAATCTATTATTTGAAACTAAAAATTAATTTTTAGGGTTTAAAGGATGTTTGTTTCAGATTTTTTAAAAATTATTTTGTTAGAAAATTATTTTTTGTTTAATATATATAGATATGTACATTGATATTGGTATGTGGAGAACATCATGTGGGATAAGTAGAGCATTTAAATGTTTTAATATGAATAAGACTTTTAAATAGGTTTCCAAGTCAGGCCAAACTTTTAGATTGATCATCAATGTTTTCCATGTATAACATATATGGTCCATTTGGGGTGATTGTTAGTTTTTTATTTTTTATTTTGAAAGATAAATTCAAAATTCAAATATGTTTAGTGAAGCTGAGTTTATTTTTATTTAATTTCAAAAATCCTTTTTTCTTTTAATTTTAAAATAAAACAAAAATAGTTTTTATAATTTTTGTTTTTTTTATTAAAATTAACATAACAATTTATTTTTTCTGAAACTTAAAAAAAAATATTTTAAAATTCTTATTTTTGTTTTAAAATTAACATATCACTATTAGTAGACTTTAACATTGTTCAATAATCATTTACATCACCATGGATCATCTATCTTTGATCACCGTCACTATTATCAGTCATCGCCATCATAGATCATGCTGTTGAAGATGAAGATATGGATTTATTTGAAAATATGATAATGGATTTGATGAACATATGAATTTTCTTGAAATTGATAGTGAATTTTCTGAGTTTTGTTTAAAAATGATGAAGAATTTTATAAGTTTTTGTAAAAAATAATAATGTTGTTTTCGTTTTAAGATATAAAATTTCAAATAGTTATTTACAATTAAATAAATGATCAAATTGAAGAAACAAATATAAATGACTAAATTGTTACTTGAAATTAAGTTAAGTGATCAATGAAATATTTGGTTTTAAATAGATTACTCCATGCATCTCAAAATAAGTGTCTCATTTATAATATTTTTTCTATCTAAAATTATTTATCATTTTACAATACCAATATAATATTTATTACTTTTTTTCACTAATATACTCTTATGTATTATATGTTAACTCATCTAACAACTTCACTTACTATATTTAATCATTTTTTATGAACCACACACAACTCAAATGAGATACTTAAAATAAAACAAAATGGGGTATAATTTTATAATTTTTAATTTATTTTTAAAATAATTAAATTAAGTTTAATTATGTTTATTTTTTTAAATTATTTTTATGTGTCAATGTTTTTAATATTTGATAAATTTATAAAAAAAAATTGGATAAAAAAATTGATTCGGTTTCAATTAAAACTTACTATTATATAGATTAAAATTGTCTATAATTTCACAATTATACTCTATCAACCTCATGTATTGCCTTTTTTTTTAACTCTTAACATAAGAGTATAAAACAAAATAAAATAATTATATACAAACTTAAATTGTACAAATTTAAATTGTTTTTGAATGATGAATCTTGAAACGAATAATTAAAGTCACATTTATAGCATTGACTTCTCTCTTCTACAAAACTAAGAAATGTATGACTATCTCAACATATATAATTTCATTCGCTAACAATCTCCACATTGATTGAATATTATTTATCATACTTCATCGTAAATAATATTTTTCACTTAAAGCTAAATTATTTCAAGAATTTTGACTTAAGTTAAATCATTTCAAGAATCTTTTATAATATATTAAAATAAAATGTCAATTATATTGAATGATACATCACACATTTATATGTCATATCATAACATTTGTTCTACATCACTTATAAATGTTGTGATTTATATTTATTTAAATGTTGTATTTATGTATAATGAACTACCACTAGCAACTTAATATAAAATTAAATTTGTTATAAGAGTTATGTTTTTTATTGTTAGTTTTAATCATAAAATTATGAAATTAAATTGCGATGATTTTGGTTTAATTATGATGTCGTACCTCCATTTAATATTCCTTCACAATATAATAATAATTTGAATCCAAAATGGTCTCAAGAACACTGGAGTTCTTAAACACGGTATAAGATTGTTATGGTACCTCAAACCGGACATGGGATATATTAAGACCCAAATAAGAAGCCGAATAAAATTACAACTGAAGTAACTTCCAACCAAAAGCCACCCGATAGATCTGATGTGATTAAAAGAGCTTAAATTTGATTAAAATATCTGATTTTTACATCACCCAGATCAGAAAAGTAAAGTGAGGTTACGATGAACTTGGACCCAAAATCTGATCTCATTTATTATTTTTATATTTACAGATTAAAAAATAATTAAACCCACACAAAATGCAGGTAATATTTGGGTGAAATAAAATTTCTGTTAATGGAAATAAGCTTGTCTATTTGAGTGAAATAAAATTCTCAACTTGTATATGATTAGCTTCACTTTCTATTTAATAAACATTCTTCATATGTTTCTGCTGATTGAAGTTGGCTACCTTAGAATCAACATAGAACTTAGAAATTACATTCTTCAGTTGAAAATTTAATTACATATTACTGTGAGAAAGTTAACATTACAACTTACATAATATACATGACAATTGCGGTGAATAAGTGTTTGAAAATCGTTTCAAATTTCAATGTTGACCCACACTGTTACTTTAAGTAGAACTCAATCTCATATTCATTTATCTTGCTTTAGTTAAATCAACCCTGATTATTAAATGTCTCAATCGTATAAACGCAGAATATCACGAAGTTCTACTTAAAAGCAGTGACGTGTTGAAATCTTACTTGAATATGAGACTAGGCAAATAAAACATGAAGACAACAACAATTCACACTGGATGGATACTAGGGCCCTACCAAGGTCAAGAGAACCTTATTTACTAAAAGTGGGTGTTCAAACCAAGTACATAGCAAATGGCTCAATTGAAATGAGGAAAAAAATATTAGTTTGTTAAAAAATTTCAACAAACAGTTGACTTAGACTTTGAAGAAACCTTTAACTTTGTAGTTAAGTCTAACATAGTAAGGATTATCTTATCCAATGTTGTTTATTACTTAGTGATTAAGTTTCAATATTATTTCCATTAATTGGTGTTATATATTAATTCCTCCTAGAACACTTAAAAATTATCGTTTTATATTATAAGTCATTTTAGTAAAAAAAAAAATTATATTATATGCTATTTTAAAGTTTCAATTAAATGTTAATGTTTTTATTTATTTATTCTACTTTTAACCATATTAATGCATATTTTGATCAACATATTTATTTTGTTAAAAAAAATACATATGAGAGATATAAAGAGTATATTAGTAATTTAATTTTCAAACAATATCTTGAGAAAGCTCAATTCTTTAAATGTATCTCGAATACTTTGAAGGAAATATCAACTACAGATGCCTTGGTGTACTAAAAAAAAAATAGTACCTTTTTAAAAATAAAATTTATAATATTAATTTTTCAATTTTTAATTCATGTCTCAGATATTTAAACAACTTAATATATAGGACAAAGAGAATAACATTTAAAACTTTTAAATCAACGTTGCTGCTCTTACGTCCATGTAGCAATTGAAAAATAAATTAATTTTAAGGTTGAATGAGTTATTATCCTTATAATTTTTTTTTGAAAAAAATTTAATCTTGTAAAAATTTACATTTTTTAATCCTTACAACATTATTATTATTATTGTAGTTTTAGTACTTTTGAAATGTCATTAAATATTTTTAAATGGTATTTAGCCGTTGTTTACAAATTTATATAAAAAAAATATCTACAAAAAATAAGTTCAAAATTCAATATGAATTCATATTTTCGTAATTTTTGTCTTGTTTATAGCATTTAAAAAATTTATATTTAATTCATCTCAAGTTAATAAATTTTAAATTTTTGCATATCAACTATTTATAATGTTCTAAACATGCTTGCAAAAACTCGTTCGAAATTTTGTGTTGACATTCCAATTGGTCTAAAAATATGTACATGATAATTTTATAAGGCCTAAAAATATGATTTTTTTTACGAATCTAACTTCACGAATATTGTCTATTAGATGAGTCAATCAAAATCATTTTGTTTATGTATATCTAAAGAATGAGCCAACCAAAATCCTTTTGGATAAGATGTCTTTGTTTAAGGAACTATTGGATATTTAGAAACGTGATAAACCACCTATAAAAACAAATGCTGACAATTTGGTTAAAGGTTAAATGTGATCCTCACTATGTTAGACTTGACTATAGAGTTAAAG
Organism: Cicer arietinum; assembly: GCF_000331145.2. Taxonomy (NCBI): domain Eukaryota; kingdom Viridiplantae; phylum Streptophyta; class Magnoliopsida; order Fabales; family Fabaceae; genus Cicer; species Cicer arietinum. Next base: position 2,806,020 of record NC_021164.2, read on the forward strand.
GTTTCTTCAAAGTCTAGGTCAGCTGTAGTATGTTAGATTTGACTACAATTTGGTTGTAGTATTTAATGTTTTTAATTTAATCAAAAGAAAAGAGTTTTAAAGATGTCATGTTTCATCACATTTAATGTATGAGATTGTAATTTGATGGAAGAGGTTGGAAATATTTGACATCATTACCTATTTCTACATAACTTGTATACTTTTTTTACTCATATAATTTATATATTTTTTTAAAAATAGAATGTGCGATTATCAATTAAAATGAGACCAAATTTTCAGCATTTGTTTTTATGAGTGGTTGATCATGTATCTAAATATCCAATAGTTCCTTAAACAAAGACATCTTTTCTAAAAGGATTTTGGTTGACTCATCCTTTAGATCTACATAAACAAAATAATTTTGATTTACTCATCCATTGGACAATATTCGTGAAACTATATTCGTAAAAATATTCACATTTTTTAGGCCTTATAAAATTATCATGTACAAATTTTTAGACCAATTGGAATGTCAACAAAAATTTCCGAACGAGTTTTTATAAGCATGTTTAGAATATTATAAATAGTTCATATACAAAAATTTAAAATTTATTAACTTGAGATGATTTAAGTATAAATTTTTTAAATGCTATAAACAAGACAAAAATTACGCAAAAATGAATTCATAAATTGAATTTTGAACTCATTTTTTGTAGATATTTTTTTATATAATTTGTAAACACAACGGCTAAATACCATTTAAAAATATTTAATGACATTCCAAAAGTACTAAAGCTACATGAATAATAATGTTGTAAGGATTAAAAAATGTAAAATTTTTACAAGATCAAAATTTTTTTAAAAAATTTTATAAGGACAAAATCTCATTTAATCTTAAATTATTATTTTTTCAATTGCTACATGGACGTAACAGCAACAACGTTAATTTAAAAGTTTTAAATGTTATTGTCTTTGTCATATATATTAAGTTCTTTAAATATCTGATACATGAATTAAAAATTGAAAAATTAATATTATAAATTTTATTTTTAAAAAGGTACTATATTTTTTTTTTTGGGCACACCAAAGCATCTGTTGTTGAGATTTCCTTCAAAATATTCGAGATACATTTAAAGAATTGAGCTCTCTCATCATATTCTTTGAAAAATAAATTACTAATATACTCTTTATAATCTCTCATATGTATTTTTTTTTTAAATATGTTGATCAAAATATGCATTAATATGGTTAAAAGTAGAATAAATAAATAAAAACATTAACATTTAATTGAAACTTTAAAATAGCATATAATATAACATATTTTTTATTACTAAAATGACTTATAATATAAGACATGATAATTTTTAAGTGTTCCAGGAGGAATTAATATATAACACCAATTAATATAAATGATATTGGAATATAACCACTAAGTAATGAAAGTTAAAGTTAATGTGTAAATTGAAAATTGTAGAAGTACTACATAGGAGGGGGTGGAGGTATGACTTTTGGAATATCTCCAAGGGCTACCCAATTTTATGAAGGGGAGATAATGCATTCAAATCGACCACCACGTACAGTTAGACTGATGTTTTATTTTTTAGTACTCGAGTTTTGCAGATCCGGTCAAACAAGGTGCGTGATAGTTTCACAAATTCGGTTAAACTGAATCATGTTTTCTACTCCACTAGATTGCAGAATGCATCTATAAATAGATGATTCAGCTCAATTTGCAAGACACACTAATACTCCTTTTCAGCTTCATCCCAAATTTCCTTAAAAATTATTTTTTTAAACAATTCTTTTGATACTCAAATACAACAACTATGAATTGATATTCTTTGAGCATTAATCTTTACTTCAATGGCTGGTTTGATTTGCAAGAAATCAAAGTGGTGACCCTCTAGTTCTAGCTTGGGGACAAGATTAAATTAATGAATTTGAAATAATCACGGCAAGAAATTTTACCTTTAGTGACAATAAATATCTGTAGGTTAAAGTATAAAAACCGTAGGTATAGTCAAAATTTTCTATACTACAAAATTGTGAAGTCATGGCATCAGCATATATACCAAATGGATAAAAGTCAGCATTTGGTGAACATAAATTTGTGATATTATTAGCTAAAAACCAAGTGACCCTGAGGGCTTCTTTAACCCTGTGGCAATCAAAGAATCCATATTCACAATATGATTTCTCCATTTTGCAAACAGTTCTCCACCATGCTTCTCGACATTCAATTGATAGAAGGTACCAGCAAGCTCCAAAAATCTATTAAATATATTTCCCGTTAGAGCACAAAAATAAAAACATGAGTAAGTTTGGAAATGGTGGTGAAAAATATTTTCAAGATTAGCACCCTTTGCTAAAAGTGTCATCCTAAGTTATATGTTGTTATTTGATAAATTTGATAAATACATTCCACATTCTAGTTTATCTTGATAAGCAGCGTTGCGAATTGTGGTTTGCGAAAAATAGCAATTTGTTCAAAGTTCGTTATGCAGTAGTGTTTTAGCGCGCTATAACTGCTATTGGATAATATTTTGTACTAAATAGCGTATTGTAAAACAAGAGTGATTTGTTCAAATTTTCTATGTTATAGCGTTCCTTTAACCGTTATTTAACAACATTGTTGATAAGAAAATAAAAGGTGGTTTCCATTAAATGATTTCCTCTTAATTTAAGACTTAATTTTCTTAATAAACATGATAAAAATAGTAAAAGGGTTCAAATGCTTGAGCAATCAAGAGAATGTAGTTTGTGATTTACATACATGGCTGGCCAACATGTAAAGCATGAGGTTGTAAGCAGCACCTGCCCATGCTGTTTCTGTGACAACTCCTGTAGCTTTTACAATTTGTGATGAAAGTGGAAAAATCAAAAACAGCCTTGGAATATATTGGAAAATGATGTAAAAACGAAGGAAGTTTTTAGGGTTTGCCATGGTTGAACCCCTAAGTGTTGTTATAATAATCCAAATCAACACCTGCAATAACAGAAGAGTAACATATACATTTAGCAATGTTAATGTTATTGCTCACCATTTTGCATAATATAAAAACAAAATTTCATTATCTTATGTATAAATTAGTGTTCTCAAATGCGGATCGCAGAAAATAGTCGTTTGTTCAAATCCCGCTTCGCTATAAATACTATGTTGTTTCAATATAAGCTTCAAAGAGACTTTTAAACTATTTTAATAGTTCATAGTACCAGATTTTGAATCGATAATAGAGATGCAGATGTGATGGAGATGTCGTACACGTGAAAGACCTACACCAAAAACTACAACTAAGAAAAAAATTAATTCAAACATGACCAAAGGTCAAACTAATACGAGGAAATGAAAATGAAAAAAAAAACCAAAGAATAGTCAAATAATATCATATTATTCTTCACACCGATAGCTCGCAAATAAAAGTCTAAGCATCAAAGGACAGAAAAATTATGTGGCCAAAATTTAAGGACTTGGAATTATTTGAAGAGAATTTCAGAACTCGTTGACAAAAAACAAATAGCATAGAAATCAATAATCAGATACAATCCAATGAATAGAGAAGAATCATTATGTGCAGTAGTAAATTAGCTCTAGCACATTCACAAAGAAGTTAAGCAATGTAGGCAATGCTCCGCTTCTACCATAAACTTGTACTTCCACCTATATATCCTCAAATCGAACTTCAAGTCCAACTCTATGCAAGATTAGTTTGATACAACCATATAAGAATAAGATACTTCAATCATACTTTCAAAGCCAGTGCTTCAGAAAAAGGATGTTCACAAAAGACTAAATATTTCAATTATGTTGATGTGATTCTCAAGTGTGTTTCATATAAAGCTCAATACACAAAACCCCAGTAAAAAATTGGTGGTGTGATTCATGAAACTATATCAAGAGCCTGATTAGAAAAATTTCTTCTCAAAAATCATATAACTATGATTTTCCTGTAACCACTATGCAAGTGAACAGAACAATTAAGTATTGTCAAGTAAGGTCAAGTTCTTACTTCATACCATGAGTTTGAGCACAATCGCAAAGGGATTTTGAGAAAATTGGGGATCGACAGAAATGAGAGATTTAGAAATTTGGAGTATTTGATAGAAATGGGGGAGTTTGAGAAATTTGAAGGATTTCATAATTTGGGGGAAATGGTTTTGGAGCGAAGATAGAAGATGATTCAAGATGGGTTGTGGATTGTTGGGTGCTAATGCCCAGGGTTTTGATATTTGCCCTCAACATGTTAAATCAATCTTAAGATTTAGATTATGCTGTTTTTTAATTTTAAATAAAAATAAAGGACGTGGATAACATTTTCCAAATGATCAAAATGTTGGAGAACTAACGGACGAGTCATGTTGAAGCAGTTCCTGCTTTAAAGCAGGTAATCGGAATCGTTAATGAGACGGTCCCATACTAAGACATGGCAGGAAACCGTCTGTGTTTACGTAATCTCTTCTTCCCTGTGTAATCTCTTCTTCTCTTTATCTATAACCCTTAGCCCCTCACTTCTCTTCATTCACACCACCACATTTCCCTCCTTTGTAAGCAAGAAAAAACCACAAAACACTTCACATCACCACTTTTCCCTCCTTGTGTGTGATGGCGAGGAACACAAATTGATATTTTGTTTGTGTTCCATTGTAAGCATGAAACCGTGTTTACGTAATATCTTTTTCTTTCCTCCCTTCTCTTCTTCCCTTCTTAAGCCCCTCACTTCTCTCCATGGTGAGGATCACGTTTAATCTTTAACTAAAGTCTAAGGTTAAATGTTAAATGTGATCTTGACTATGTTAGACTTGACTACAGAGTTAAAGGTTTCTTCAAAGTCTAGACTTGACTACAATTTGGTTGTAGTATCTAATGTTTTTAATTTAATCAAAGTAAAAGATTTTTAAAGATGTCATGTTTCATCACATTTAATGTATGACATTGTAATTTGATGGAAGAGTTTGGGAATATTTGATATCATCGCCAATTTCTACATAACTTGTATACTTTTTTTACTCATATAATTTATATATTTTTAAAAAAATAGAGTATGCGATTATCAATTAAAATGAGACAAAATTGTCAGCAGTTGTTTTTATGGGTGGTTGATCAGGTTTTTAAATATCCAACCATTCCTTAAACAAAGACATCTTATCCAAAATGATTTTGGTTGACTCATCCTTTAGATATACATAAACAAAATGATTTTGATTGACTCATCCAATGCACAATATTCGTGAAGTTGGATTCGTAAAAAATTCACATTTTTTAGGCCTTATAAAATTATCATGTACACATTTTTAGACCAATTGAAATGTCAACAAAAATTTTTGAATGAGATTTTGCAAGCATATTTAGAACATTATAAATAGTTCATATACAAAAATTTAAAATTTATTAAATTGAGATGAAATAAATATATATTTTTTAAATGCTATGAACAAGAAAAAAAATTCGGAAATATGAATTCATAAATTGAATTTTGAACTCATTTTTTGTAGATATTTTTTTAATATAAATTTGTAAACACAACGGCTAAATACCATTTAAAAATATTTAATGACATTCCAAAAGTACTAAAACTACCTGAATAATATGTTGTAAGGATTAAAATATGTAAATATTTTACAAGATTAAAATTTTTTTTAAAAAATTTATAAGGATAAAAACTCATTTAACCTTAAAATTAATTTATTTTTCAATGGCTACATGGACGAAACAGCAATAACGTTAATTTAAAAGTTTTAAATGTTATTCTCTTTGTCCTATATATTAAGTTGTTTAAATATCTGAGACATGAATTAAAAATTGAAAAATTAATATTTATAAATTTTAATTTTAAAAAGGTACTATATTTTTTTTTTGGTACACCAAGGCATCTGTTGTTGAGATTATCTTCAAAGTATTCGAGATACATTTAAAGAATTGAGCTCTCTCAACATATTCTTTGAAAATTAAATTACTAATATACTCTTTATAATCTCTCATATGTATTTTTTTTTTAAAAAAAAATATGTTGATCAAAATATGCATTAATATGGTTGAAAGTAGAATAAATAAATAAAAACATTAACATTTAATTGAAACTTTAAAATAACATATAATATAAGATATTTTTTTACTAAAATGACTTATAATATAAGACATGATAATTTTTAAGTGTTCCATGAGGAATTAATATATAACACCAATTAATGGAAATGATATTGGAACTTAGCCACTAAGTAATGAAAGTTAAAGTTAATGTGTAAATTGAAAATTGTAGAAGTATTACATAGGAGTGGTGGAGGTATGACTTTTGGAATATCTCTAAGGACTATCCATTTTTGTAAATCACGTTTTTTGCTCCACTCGATTGCATAATGCATCTATAAATAGATGATTCAGCTTAGTTTGCAAGACACACCAATACTCCTTTGCTGCTTCATCCCAAATTTCCTCAAAATTTATTTTTTAAAACAATTTTTTTGAAACTCAAATACAACAACTATGAATTGATATTCTTTGAGCATTAATCCTTGGAGGTGTATACTTAAATTAAATATTTAATTAAGTGTGTTTGATCTCCTAAGTAACTTGCTTAAATAAATAAGTGCATTGTGTTAGTATCTTATTTTTTCTATATTGTCTGATTTGATAAAGACCTAGAACTATTTTTTGAGTTCTATAAATGAATCTTTTCATAAGACTTTAAATTAAAGTTAGACTTTGAAATTAAGTTAGACTTTGAGTGTGTTTGAACTATATGTGAAAATGTTTGTCTTATCCCACTATGATTAAACATATTAATGTGAAAATTTATACACATTAAAAGGTGGATGCATTTTAATAAGTTTATGTGATTATGATGATGTATAATTAATAATAATGATGTTATAAATTTGTGATAAGTCTATATGATGATATATGGTTGATGAGATTGATGTTATAAGATTCTGATGACGTGTGATTAATGATAGTGATGTTATAAATTGTGATGAGAATATTGAAGTAACCCCATAGTTGATGAAATAATTGTGATTCCAATTTGTGTTTGAGATGACGGT
>NC_021164.2:2813319-2822823 GCF_000331145.2 Cicer arietinum
TGAGAGTTTGTGAAGTGGAGATTATTTTGTCATCATATAGGTAGGGCCTCACAAGCCTAGTGATTCCGGGGAAGTACAACTGAATGAGACTGATTGTGGCAATCTATTGTTGAGCCTTAAGGCAAGATTGTTATACCTTGGAGGTATTCGGGTGGAGAATTCCTAGGTGACTTGGAGGTAGCACTCTAAATGTCGGGAGCTACCATGCAACCCACGTTTACCTCGACTGTCGCATATATGTGTCTCAGGTTGAGTTGAAGGGATCTATGAGGACAGAGCCAATTTGAATTGTTCTTCTATCGAGATGGTGGCATAATATCAAGCCTCTTAACTAAGTACTTTAGAGTTAGAATGGTACCACATTGTGAAGTAGAGTCTAAGCTTATGCATAGTATTGCATTTTATTGTGATTGTTTTGTTGTGATTAATATGTATCGTGTGTGGTGATAATTTCTCTTAGAGGAGTTGATGTTATAGTGAAATTTATTGATTTTCCTTGAGTGATTTTGACTGTTTAATGTGATATTTTCTTGAGGAATTTTTGTGTAATGATACGGTTCTATTATAATTGTTTGCATGTTCTTCTTACTTGTATTATACTATCATCATGATTTCGAAACTCGCCTCATTCGTTGTTTGTGTTTGACTGACTTGGCCTTGTGTTTACGAAATCACAGTTATTACAGGTTAATAAGTCTTGAAGTTCAAGTTTGAGAGAAGTCCCGCTCCGATAAGTGATACCGAGAATGAAAATTGTAAATTGTATTTTACTTATTTAATTTGAAACGACTTTTGTATAAAAACCTTATAAGTACTAGTAAGTTTTTAGAATCAAATTAATTAATTATACTAAAATCAAGCTTATTGAGATTGCACTATTTTATTAGAGAAAAATGTTTAAAGTAGTCATTTTGATTTTTGAGCAATATGATATCCTAAATTAGTTATAAAAGTTTTTATTTTCTTGGAAACATATATTCTTTATCCGTTGCGTATGTAATTTTTTAAAAAAATAGTATAAATTATAATATATATTATTTTAGGGTTTGTGGTGTCAAAATAGTAATCTCTCAAAGAAAATATGTTCTAGAGCTTTTACAAGAAACATGTATGAGTGGTTGTATGTCAGTTGACACTCTTATGGACCCAAATGCCAAACTTTGGGAGAAATGAGACACCTTGATTGATATTGGAAGATATTAGAAGTTAGTTGGAAAACTGATATATTTGGCTTATACTCTTCCTAACATTGCCTTCTCTGTTAGCATTGTTGTCCAATTTATGCATGCCCCATATGAAGAACATCTCGATGTAGTTTTCAAGATCTTGAGATACTTGAAAGCAAAGGGTTGTTCTTCAAAAAAACTGATGATAAAAATGTGGCAATATTTATCGATGCAGATTGGGAAGAATCTGTTATAGATATAAAGTTAACTTCAAGGTATTGAACATATGTGTGGGGGAACTTGGTTGTTAGATAATATTATTATATATTAGTAGTAAGGGTATTTTAGACAATTCTAGACAATTCTATTTTCTTATATATATACTCAGTGTAACCCTATTATCTTTAATTTTGGTTCATTCTATGTTATGAAACCCTAGAGTGGTTGTTTCTCTTCTTCCTCTTGCTTTCTCTTTTCTTTGTTAACATGGTATCTAGAGCCTATTTCGATCCTCATTGAACGATCCCGCCTCTATTCCGCTGTCGAGTTCCCAACAATTAGGGAATATAATTATAGTTTATCTTTTCTAACATTCCAATATTCAGTGAGATTTTCCGTGTCCCAATTCTGCTTTACCCTTTCTTTGTAGCTTTTTGTTTATATTTAGTAGATCAGTAAAAAAAAAAAAAAGAATTTATTAGGGTTCTATAAACCTTTCCACAAGCCATTAGGGTTTGACGCTCTAACCAACCGAGCTAAAAAGAACAATGAGTGGTAAAGTTTACTTTGAGAATCATTATTATTTGCATGGTTATTGGGGGATTTTGATTGATCGTTATGAAGAGATGATTGAGAATTATCATCTTGGGATCTACCGTAGAGAAGAGAGAGAGACTATTTTGATAGAAAAGGCAACCACCAAAAGAGAAAAGAGAAGAGCCATATATTCTGGTCCATAATCTATAGCAACTCTTATTCTCTTACTCCTTTGAGTTTATGTTTCGTCTTGTTTGTTGCTTTCAATGCTTCTTGTCACAGGAACTTGATTAGGTTCGCTGCCCCCACTATTTCTCGATTTAAAAGGGGATTTATTTTCATAGAAGTCAACTTCATTTGACTTTATGATCACTTTTGCATTTAGGTCATAAAACCTATACGCTTTGTTATTTACCGCATACCCAATGAATTCTCATTCATAGGCTCTACTGGCGAGTTTAACTCGCTCAAGATCGGGGATTCTGACATAAGCCAGACTGCCCCTTGTTTGAAAGTATGACAAGTTCGGTTGTCTTTTCTTCACTATCTCATAAGGAGATGTTTTGTTTTTAGATTTAAGAACTCTATTCAAAACATAGCAAATAAACAATATATTTTTTGTACATCAATGAGGTGAAACACTAGAGTTAAACATACTAGCAACAACTAGTTCAATAAGAATTCTATTCCTTTTTTTCTTTCAACTTTACCATTCACTTTAAGTAATTATGGTGCAGTTGTTCCATGTATAATTCCATACAATTTATAAAACTCATTAAATAAACTAGAATCATACTTGGAACCTCTTAATCTTTATACTAAATTGATTTTCAATTTCAGTTACAAAGATCCTTAACATGTCAAGCGTTTCACTTTGGTAGCAGTCACAACTAACTTATTCAGAGTATCTCAAACATATCTCGCAGTATTGCTGGAACTATGACAATTCATAACTACGGCATAATAACCGCTCAAAAAGACAAAAAACGAATGGAATACGACATAATAACCGCTCTAAAACAAAGGGACTACGGCATAACAACCGCTCTAAAAATAAAAGGACAACGACGTAACAACCGCTCTAAAAACCGAATGGACTACGACACAACAACCACTCAAAAATCCGAAGGGACTACGACATAACAACCGCTCTAAAAACCGAAGGGACTGCGACATAACAACCGCTCTAAAAACCAAAGGGACTGCGGCATAACAACCGCTATAAAAACCAAAGGGACTGCAGCATAACAACCACTCTAAAAGTCGAAGGGACATAAATAAATGGGAGAAATGACTCGAAAATTAGACGAGCAGAATATAAAAGAGAGAAAAGAGAAAGTTGGGAAAAACATCCAACTTTGGTGTACTTTTCACAATAGCTTGAAACTCATTGATGGAAGCAAAGTCACATATATTTTCTAAACAATGTGAGACTTTAGTATGTGTAGAGTTGAAACTAATATGATAGTTTTTCAAAGTGAGATTTCAAAAAAAAAATTATTTGATTTAAATTTTAAAATAAGTTTCTTTCCACTTAAATTTACAAAAAAATATTTCTTTTCAATGTGAGACTTCAACACATTTATTTATGTTCCAACAATTCGGTATGGTGAGACAAACCCTTCGTCCTCCTAGTTTCTCCGAGGTTAAGTTTCTTCTATTTTTTCCCTTCAATCTTTATTCTTTTATCTTCACTGATAGATTATATATTTAATTTATTTATATAGGTTAAGTTTCTCCGAGGTTAAGTTTCTGAATTATTACGAGTTTCAATGTGATTTAGGATCTAGACGGAGAGATTATATTTTTTAGATTTTTAGTGGTTTTTCTATTCTATTTCATTTCACGGTTTTTTGTTTTGTATGAAATGTTAGCTCAACTGTTTAAGTATTAAAAATTATACTATTGAATTTCGATTGCAATATGGAATCATTCCAAAACCTACAATATTGGTGTATAGGCCACATTTGGCAGCAGTTTCTTGCAATTTTGCTGATTGGAACCTAATTTTGAAGCTGTGAAAGTGAGAGGGTAAAAAGACTTAGATTTGGTTTTAATTAGTTTCTATGTAGGTTATAGATATTTATAATTTAAAATAAGTTTACGATTCTTCACCTGTGGAAAAGTTATTATAAGTTTGAAGATGTTTCCGGCAAGTTGAGTGAGAGAGCTTCTTAAGTTACTTTGGAGATGCAGAAGCTAATTTTGACTTATACTAGAAGCTATTGTTCAAAAAATATAATTATTGTAAGATTCTTTTAATATTTCATTCTTCATTATGAATCACCAATTTAGTTTATTTTTAATGATGTTGTATCAAAGACTGTTTCTTCGGTTTAGATTTTTAAATCTTCAGTTTGAAAAGCTATGTGACACATGAACGTATTGTTGCAGGATGTAGCTTGGGTACCAAGTTGGCTTCAGAATCTTAGAACAGATGGGTTTGATGAATATGTAAAGGAATCTCAAGCTCCTTCCAACCAAGCAGAAAAGGTTGGAATTTCTCTTTTCAAGTTTACTTCATTAGTATTTTAATTTGTTTGGCTATGCTGAAGAAGGAAATGGAACAGTGTTGTATGGTGGAGGATTGAACCTGTAGCCTGTTTCCAAGTCTTGCTTGATTCTAAAGTTACTGTCCTGTTTTCTTCTGTGTTAACATGTTGCTTTGAAATGTTTTTATTTTAAAGCTTGTTTTTGTTTAGAGTATGAGTGTTGATGATTGATTTCATATTTTTAAATTCTAAATTATTCTTTAGTAAATGTAATATGTCTTTAAATGGATATAGTACCGGTTCAGTCATGCTAATGGATTGCAAATAGTACAGTACGGCTTTATTTCCACTTAATATTTAAAATCATGGCATGTTTGTATTTAATTCTATTCGATTTATACCCGTTACATTTTAGTTTATCGTTCAATTCTGATAGTCCCCTGGAATTGTTATATTAGTCACATTTTTTGCTGATACCTTCTCTTCTTTGAAATGATCAAGGATTTGGCAATTTCTTCCAAAAATGGTATTGATGTCAAAGTCTTTAATGTATTATCAAGGGAAGAAGGTGGATACAGGAGTTGCCATTTATTCTTATCTGGAAGCGATAGTTCATCTCTTAGTGTTGCTCCATCTCCTGGAAATGTATGTTTTATATATTTTTCTTTCTTCTGTTATAATTTTCTTTCAACTTATCGGATTTAAATACTGATATTAAGTTTTCAAACATATAAAAAGTTTAAGTGTAACCTTGTGATGTCAATACTTGAACCAGTTACATAAGATTATTCACTAAATAATGAAGCCTTGAAATTATTTTTAATTGGTTAGCACAATTTATTTACTGCAGTTTAACTTCTACTTTTTTTCAAATCTGTTTATCTTCCAATAGTATTATTTACCGAAACAAGTTATTTTAATTTTAAAATATTTTCCAGAAGCTAAGTGATTACCTGAAAAATTGTTGTCTATGGACTGATCACTTGTAATGGGTATGAACTTGAAACTATGAAGAAACTTGCATTAACTACATTTAGAAAATTACTTTGTGCATTGATACAACATTTAGAAAATTACTTTGTGCATTAACTACATTTAGAAAATTACTTTCTACATTTAGGTGTTTCTTTGCCCAATGAACTATACTAGCATTTAACTTGTACATTGATACAGTTTTATGACCAAGGATTTGCTTGATCTATTTATATTTCACTGAAACAGGTGTTTCAGTTTAGTCTGCATCTTTCTTCAGATGTCGATTCAATCTTTTGCCCAACTCAAGATTGGAATCAGTCTCATGCAGTTGCTCCCAGTAAAGCTTTTTCATTGCAACCTGCTCAAACTTCCGTTGATTTTAGAGAGAACATGCATTCCGTGATGGGCGATCATGCTTGTGAACAAGATGTGTTGGCTGCATTCGTTTCTGAAACAACGAAAAAAGATTCTTTAAAATCTCCCATGGATACAATTGGTTCTGTGAGACAACAGAAAGAAAAACCCAAGGTCAAATGTTTCAAAAGTGATGATATCAGTGATGCAGTTGAACTTTCTATTGCAGCATCTGAGGCACTGGTCATACATGATTTAGTAAAGATGGAGTCAGTATCAGAAACATTGAGTACAGAAGCTGTACTTGAAATTGCACTTCGTGTGAAGCAGGCACGTCTTGAGGGGTTAGAAGATGTCTTTCTTTCATCATCCGTGGAATCTGACTGTAGTGATTCTCTTTCTGATTTAAATGATTTCCTTATGGAAGATGCCTATGAAGATATAGGCTTACCTATTGGGTTTTCCTTTGAAGGACATCTTTCCAATTCAGCTATATTTCATGCAAAAGGTGTGCCCCGTGATGAAAGTTATATTGGAGGCAATAATAAATATAATGATAAAGAGCTTATTTCTCAGCTTGCCAAATTCAGAGTCACCTCCACATTCTTTGTGTGGTGAGAGGGTGACACATGATTTGGGTGCAGACACTCCAAAACTTTTTGTGAATGATCTTCCTACAACTCATCAATACAAAGAGAGTATTACCAATGATTTAGCCCTCAAAAAGGTAAGCTACTTCCTTCACCTTGTCTTTTTCTGTTCCACCTGTTTAGAGAAACATCTGTGTGTTTAGCTAGTTATAAACCAAGACTACTGTGCAGTGTAAGACTTTGATTCTTTTAGGTGAATGATTTTTATACTTGTATTTCTTCATGATAGGCTTTGCAAGTGATTTTTTTTTAAATTGGGGAAGGGAAATTTTTTATTAATCAAAGTGACACTAATGACCATTTTACAACTGCCCTTGTGGGATTTGAACTCGGTACCTTGAGGTTACAAGGCTAAGCTCTTACTACTGAGCTAGCACTTCAAGTATTCCCGTTCTTTTTATTTGTCTATCTTAATGAGTTATTTCTGATCAGCATTGAGCATCTCACCAATGTTACTGGATTTTTCTTTCTTTTTTGGCCTTAAAGTAATTTATGCTACATTACTTTCCACTTTCCAGACAGATGGTTTGGAAATGGCTGATCTTACTTCAATCAAGCCACAAAATGGTGCTAACTCTTCACTTTTTGACACTCCTGAAAATTTCGGTGAGTTTTAAGAACTCTCCCAGCTTTGTTATGTCTTCTTGTCCTTAGTTGTTAATGCTTATGTAATTTCTGATGTTAAATTATTCAGGAAATGAGAAAAATGAGAACTGGGCAACTTACCCAGCTCCAGAAAGATTTAGAAGCCGCTGGTTAGGGGGTTGGACATGTAAGGTTGGTGTTTTCTTCTCTTTTCCTCATCTTTTGCTTCTCTTAGTCATACTAATTGTCATTATCTTTTCGTATACCGTTTTTCATATACAATCAAACTGTTTTTCAAGCTGTTAATGATTTTCGTTTGTGTTGGTGGAATATTAGAGATACTAATTTTGGATTTAAAAATAATGAGTGGAATGGAGTGGGACATGGTGGAATCCATTCTATCATTTTCTTCCCCGCCAATTTGGGGTGTATGAGATGGAATCCTACCTTTTATATTCATTCCATCATCAAATAACCAAACAATGGAATGGATATTCTGTTCCATTCCGCTCTGCTCCTTTCAACTCCATTCCATTCTCTTCCATTCCATTCTGCTCATTTTAAAATATCCATCAAATTAACTTTTTTTTTTCCCAAGAGCCTGGCCAACAAGTCCTTTTTTGATTCCTGCACACTGTCCCTACATTTCAATAACTGGATTGTGTTCAATTTTCAATTTAAATTTGCATTCCTTTTTCAGACTATTTATCTGTGTCTTGCATTTGTATATTCTATATCATGGATTTCAGCATCTTCATACTCTGCTCATACTATTGGTTGGTTTTAATTTATGTCACCCTCTTGGAAGGAATTAGATTCATCTTCATTGAACAAGAACAATGCAAAATGGATGCCAAAGTGTCTTGTCAGAGAGACAAGCTTTCTTACAGAATCTGCATATATTGTTCCAGATGACAACTCTCGTGTGCTAGAACATGATCCCAAGTGTGTCAGAGAGACAAGCTTTCTTACAGAGTCTGCAGATATTGTTCCAGATGACAACTCACATATGCTGAAACATGACCCCAAGCGTGTCAACGAGACAAGCTTTCTTACAGAATCTGTAGATATTGTTCCAGATGAGAGCTCATGTGTGTTGAAACATGACCCCAAACGTACCATTAGTTCTCAGCTAAGTATGCATTGTGAAGGTTCTCACAATAAACCCGATGAGGGTGTATTGCATTCTCAAGATATGGTCAGATGTTCTAGTCTATCGCTGATTGATCCTCTTTGTTCAGTTGTTCCATGTAGCATTGCTTCAGAACATGACAATTACAAAAGTCTTATTGACAAAGACAATGATACCGAGTATTTTACCCTGTTAGTCTCTGACTTTGAGGTGAACAATTGTCAAAGGATCTCAGATAAGAATACAACATTGGAATGTAGAGATGAGAAAATCATGGCTATACTAGATTGGAAAGATATTCCAATTACTACATCAGAGATGGTTGAACAAATGTCTGAGAAGTTAACCAGGGTTGAGCATACATGTCTTAAGACTTATAGCGTGATTTTACCAAACCAAGATGTTAACCAAAACTATAATTTGACACCACTTTCAACTAATCAGAGTATCGGTGGAATTGATGCTGCATCTTTGGGCACAAGGGTTTCAGAGTCTCCCTCTGCATCAAAGGCCGCCGATGAAAACAAAATTGAAGTGAATCATCAACATTTGATTGATCAAAAGTCAATTATACAAATTACCGATGACAAGAGTGATGAGTTAAAAGCCTCAGAACTGACACATGGGAGGAGCTCGCCTATTAATCTAAACCATAGGACACGCCACCGCTTGGTGGGACCTAAAACTGATGTAAATAATATTTGTATAGAGAAAAATATAGAGCAATATGTAGTACCGGAAACTGTTGTTCAGCATCAACAGAACAATAACCTTAATAAGGTACAAGTCGAGGGCAACAAATTCCTTGGTGGACATGTTAGAGTCAGAAAGCAAGTACATTTCTCAGATAAAGTGGAGGAGCTTCCTCAGAAAAGGAATTTGTCAAAGTTGGAATCTTCGCATAAAAGATGTATGGATTTAGTTATGTTCGTGCAATGTATCTTTCAGTTTTAGAAATTGTGTTGTAGAAATTAGTTGTTTTTCGCTGCAATAATGTAGGTTCGTCTATTATAGCAAAAAGGCAACGGATTTCAAAGTCGTTGACTGCTTCTGCACCTCGTATGAAACATTCTTTGACAAATCATTGCAGAGGTGTAGTGAATGAATTCATATTTCGAGATACCGAGTTCCTCCTCACTGGATTATCTAGTCAGAAAGAAAGGAACCTGGAGGCACTTATAAGGAGTTCTGGTGGGGTGATTCTTTATGATATTCCCTCTCCACCAAATTCAAAGAGCAAAAGAAGTTCAACCCTATCTTGCTTGCAACTTCCCATTATTCTATGTAACAGAAAGGTATGTTCTCATGATCAACATACCCTTTTGTAATTTTTCTTAAAACTTATGCGTAAAGCTCTGATAATTGTTTTTCTGTCTATCTCTTTGCTTTTTCTT
>NC_021164.2:2827774-2831847 GCF_000331145.2 Cicer arietinum
GAAACTGTTGTTCAGCATCAACAGAACAATAACCTTAATAAGGTACAAGTCGAGGGCAACAAATTCCTTGGTGGACATGTTAGAGTCAGAAAGCAAGTACATTTCTCAGATAAAGTGGAGGAGCTTCCTCAGAAAAGGAATTTGTCAAAGTTGGAATCTTCGCATAAAAGATGTATGGATTTAGTTCTGTTCGTTACATTTCTCAGATAAAGTGGAGGAGCTTCCTCAGAAAAGGAATTTGTCAAAGTTGGAATCTTCGCATAAAAGATGTATGGATTTAGTTATGTTCGTGCAATGTATCTTTCAGTTTTAGAAATTGTGTTGTAGAAATTAGTTGTTTTTCGCTGCAATAATGTAGGTTCGTCTATTATAGCAAAAAGGCAACGGATTTCAAAGTCGTTGACTGCTTCTGCACCTCGTATGAAACATTCTTTGACAAATCATTGCAGAGGTGTAGTGAATGAATTCATATTTCGAGGTACCGAGTTCCTCCTCACTGGATTATCTAGTCAGAAAGAAAGGAACCTGGAGGCACTTATAAGGAGTTCTGGTGGGGTGATTCTTTATGATATTCCCTCTCCACCAAATTCAAAGAGCAAAAGAAGTTCAACCCTATCTTGCTTGCAACTTCCCATTATTCTATGTAACAGAAAGGTATGTTGTCATGATCAATATACCCTTTTGTACTTTTTCTTAAAACTTATGCGTAAAGCTCTGATAATTGTTTTTCTGTCTATCTCTTTGCTTTTTCTTTTCTTCTCTCTTTATTTTTATTGATTCATTGCATCTGACTTTTTGCCGTTGGGGATTCATATAAGCAATTAAATTGCAATTCTCAACAGGTATGGTCTGCATAATTCCCTAAATTCAATTTTCAAAATACTTGATGATTAACAAAGTATATGTTTTTCTCGCTTGGTAACATTGTTTTTCTCCCTGTGTCATTGGTATACAATTAATAAGTAACTTCTAATAGGACTGTTGTTGGGTAAAACCAACTAAACCGGTAAAATCAACCTGTATCGACCCAGAAAAATGGTTTGGGTTGGGTGGTTGAGTGAATTTGATTTTCAAACCAAAGAAATCAGTCACTTAAATTGGGTACTAGGTAAAATTGGAACCGGCCCGGGTAAAACCGATCGACCTAGTTTCTCCAATTTTTTTGTTGTTGTAATTTTTACTTTTTTTTTTTAAATCTTAGATTTTAAAAGGTTTGACCCATGATGAATCGACTATTTTTTGGTTAATTTAGGATCTTGCACTTTGATTATTTTGATGTTCACAAATATTTTATGTTATTTTAGGCCCCTACTACTTTGGTTATTTTCATGCGTGCAAGTATTTTATGATGAAATTTATAACTTTAATAATTATTGTATGTGTATATATTTAATGCTAAAAGCCTAAAACAATAGTGAAAATAGGTTATATTGTGTATTTGGAAAAAATATGGTAAGGTAGTTTTTTTTTTTTTGCTAAGAATGTGATTTGAAAAAAGATTTAAAAATAAAAAAAATTTGGGTTTACCAGGACCAAACCCAACACATACCGAAAATAAGTGGTTTGAGCCAAACCGACCTAATGTTGTAAATGACTTTTTATTTTTCAGACCCAAACAAGGATCCCCTACACGGTTTGGGTACTGATTTTGACCAAACCCGGCCCAAACCGACCCATGTATAGCCCTAACTTCTAATGCTGTTGAGATGACAATTAAGATGGAGATGTAAGTTGCATTGCATTATGTAAGAAGATACAATCTCCAGTTTTTTTTTTTTTTTTGTGAAATACAATCTCCAAGTTGACACAGTTGCGTAATGGTTGTGCAAGTTGAAAACTAAAGTTTACTCAAAACAAACCCAAAGAAAGGACTCACAACAATTAGATAGGTTTCTTTTCTAGTTACTAAAACCCTTCACTTCTGTCTTCACCGCGAAGTTGCAGTTTTGCAATGAGAGGAAGAAATATATTGAACGGTGAAGATACAAATTGCTTTAAATCCTAAACATTTTTGTTAAATACTATATTAGAATGTAAATAATATATATGGGCTGTAAGTATGTAAGTATTCTGGCTCGTTAGCATTACTGTAAATTAGGGTTATTTAATACCCTGTGTCTATATAAATTTATTCCGCTGTGTAGTTGAAACACACGGGTTATTCTATATGTCTCTCAATACTCTTGAGAGCCAACTGAGAGCAACCCTAATCGTCAACTACCCGGTCGACCCACTGTCTCCGGTGAATATTTTCTTCGGTAAACCGTGTTCTCAACTCCGGTTTTCCCCCTCTGCTGTTGATACGCTGATTCCTCAACTTTTGTTCAGCCGTTCACGCCCTATCATCGTTGCCATCACTGTCGTCACTGTTTTTGACGAGTTTTTTCGACGAACGACCACTCCAGCAGCATCGTACATCCCAGATCGGCCAAAACCCTTCAGCCGCATCATCAGAACCTCCCTCACGCGCCCCCACGCGCTGCCTGACCTCCTGTGCATGAGATCCACGCGCCGCCCACTACTGCCGCGCGTGACGGCGCGTCCGGCCGCCGTTCACGGTGCCGCTTCTTCCACCGCACTCGCCTCGGCCCCCTGCTTCCATATCTGCCCTCAGTTTTCAGTTTCGAGTTACGGATATACGAGTTCCAGTTCAAACAGCCCCTGTTTTCCCGGTTCCGACGCGTTTTCTGACAATCTGTGCTGACCATGGCGTCCCAGTCTGAAACAAAGAGCATCTTCACCAACTACATCACCTCTCCTCTCTCTGTTGAAAAATTGAATGGATCAAATTATGATAGTTGGGCTGCCGACATCAAACTATGGCTACGTGGTCAAGGTTACGAGGATCATCTCACCCAAAACCCTGATAAGGTGAGTGTGGCTGAAACATCCAAATGGAGTCAGATTGATGCTCAATTGTGTAGTGTCATTAAGTCTACACTTCACCCAGATGTTAAACCGATCTTCCGTCTGCATCTCACGTGTGAATCGATTTGGAGTCAAGCAAAGGCACTCTATATTAACGACACACAACGTCTCTATGGAGTGTGTCACCGCTTGTTGAATATCATTACTCCGAAGTCACTCGATGGTTCTATTTCTGCATATCTTGGCACCGTTCATAGTGCACTTCATGACTTTAATGAGCTACTCCCTCTTGCTGCAAGTAATCCAGTTGAACAAAAGAAGGAGTTGGATCAACGCAGCACCTTCTTCATGCTTCTTGCACTCTATGGCTTACCCCAGGAGTACTCTGCAACTCGTGATTAAATTTTGGGGTCTGTTACTGTTCCGGATATGTCTACTACTTCAGTGATCCTCCTTCGCGTACCAGCAAAACATCCAGTTGAGCAGTCTATTACTTCAGTTCCAGGTGACACTGCTGCTCTTGCATCTCAGAGACATAATTAGCAACGTTCTCGTGGAGGACCATCCAGCTCTAAGCCTCGTCCAAAATGTGAGCATTGTCATCGGCTTGGACACACTATTGATCGCTGTTGGAAGTTGCATGGCAAGCCTTCGCCTTCAATAAATGCAACTCAGCTTGATCCTTCTGCCACTATTCAGACTACACCATCTCCACAAGGCTCCCCGGCAAACTATGAAGATTTTCTCCGATGGGTTCAGAGTCATCCAAACTCTAGTTCTCCTACTTCGGTTGCACACACTGGTAACTCATCTGTTTACCTCTCTCATTCATCTTCTCTCGGCCCTTGGGTTCTTGATTCTGGTGCGTCTGATCATGTTACTGGTAATAAAGGTCTCTTTTCATCCCTTTCTACATCTGGTTTTTTACCTACTATAACTTCTGCCAATGGTACTCAAACCCGGTCTCAAGGAGTTGGCACTGTTCACATTCTCCCTTCTATCTCAGTTGCATCTATTCTCTATGTACCTGGATGCCCCTTTAATTTACTTTCAGTTAGTCGATTGACTCGATCTCATAACTGTATTATTACGTTCACTAATGATAATGTTACCTTGCAGGACCGGAATTCGGGACGGACGATTGGCGTCGGATGTGAGTCACAAGGCCTCTATTACCTTTCTACAACATCCAAGACGTGCTCTGC
>NC_021164.2:2832739-2851676 GCF_000331145.2 Cicer arietinum
GAACCTCCTCAAGTAGTTATCCCTCTCCCACCCACTCATATTCCTATCGAACCTGCCGAGTCTGCCCCCCAACCTCCACGACCACTACAAACATATCAGCGTCGTCGCTTATCCTCTGTTGTGCCGGTTCCTGCTCCCATTACAGACTCTCCTCCGACGCCACATCCGGATCCGGCCCTGCCACCTGAGCCTGACCTTCCTATTGCTCTTCGTAAGGATATTCGCACCACCCGTAATCCATCTCCTCATTATATTGATTTGTGTTATCATCGTCTTTCTCCTTTACATTACACTTGCTTGTCCTCCTTGTCTTCTGTTTCTATTCCTAAAACTACAGGTGAAGCATTATCCCACCCTGAGTGGAGGCAAGCAATGCTTGATGAGATGTGTGCTCTACAAAGCAGTGGTACTTGGGAATTGGTACCTCTACCTCATGGGAAGTCGGTAGTCGGGTGTCGTTGGCTTTATACAGTGAAGGTTGGTCCTGATGGTAAGATTGATCGATTTAAGGCTCGTTTGGTAGCCAAGGGATATACTCAGATTTTTGGGTTGGATTACAGTGACACATTCTCACCGGTTGCCAAAATGGCATCTGTCAGACTATTTTTCTCCATTGCAGCAATTAGACATTGGCCCCTCCATCAGCTTGACATTAAAAATGCCTTTTTGCACGGTGATTTTGAAGAGGAAGTGTATATGGAGCAACCACCAGGATTTGTTGCTCAGGGGGAGTCTTCCAACATGGTTTGTCGGCTACACAGGTCCCTTTATGGTCTTAAACAGTCTCCTAGAGCTTGGTTTGGCAGATTCAGCTCGGTAGTACAAGAATTTGGTATGATCCGCAGTGAAGCCGATCACTCTGTATTTTATCATCACTCAGCTCAAGGGTGCATCTATCTTATTGTTTACGTGGATGACATTGTTATAACTGGTAGTGATCAGCAAGGAATACTCCAGTTAAAACAACATCTCTCAAATAAATTTCAGACTAAAGACCTTGGTAAACTCCGTTATTTTCTGGGTATTGAAGTAGCTCAATCCAAGGATGGCCTTGTAATTTCACAAAGAAAATATGCTATGGATATTCTTGAAGAAACTGGCCTACTAAATGCCAAGTCAGTTGATACTCCTATGGATCCAAATGTCAAACTCCTACCCAATCAGGGGGAGCCTCTATCAGATTCAGGAAGATATAGGAGATTGGTTGGAAAATTAAACTATCTCACAGTCACTCGTCCTGACATTTCCTTTGCTGTCAGTGTGGTAAGTCAGTTCTTAAATTCTCCTTGCCAAGAACATATGGATGCTGTAATCCGGATTC
Organism: Cicer arietinum; assembly: GCF_000331145.2. NCBI lineage: Eukaryota > Viridiplantae > Streptophyta > Magnoliopsida > Fabales > Fabaceae > Cicer > Cicer arietinum. Next base: position 2,834,061 of record NC_021164.2, read on the forward strand.
TTAAATACATCAAAAGTGCACCTGGAAAAGGTCTCATTTATGAAGACAGAGGACATACTCAAATAATTGGCTACTCAGATGCTGATTGGGCAGGCTCACCCGTAGATAGACGATCAACTTCCGGGTATTGTGTACTCATAGGAGGAAATTTAATATCTTGGAAGAGTAAGAAACAAAATGTTGTTGCAAGATCCAGCGCTGAGGCAGAATACAGGGCCATGGCACTAGTAACATGTGAACTCATCTGGCTGAAACAGTTACTGAAAGAACTTCAATTTGAAGAGACCAGCACAATGACATTAATATGTGATAATCAAGCTGCATTGCACATTCCCTCGAATCCGGTTTTTCATGAGAGGACCAAGCATATTGAGATTGACTGCCATTTTGTTAGAGAAAAGATTGAATCAGCTGACATCATCACCAGCTTTGTCAAATCCAATGATCAGTTAGCAGATGTGTTTACAAAGTCATTGCGAGGTCCTAGAATTAGTTATATATGTAACAAGCTAGGTGCATTTGATTTATATGCTCCAGCTTGAGGGGGAGTGTTAAATACTATATTAGAATGTAAATAATATATATGGGCTGTAAGTATGTAAGTATTCTGGCTCGTTAGCATTACTTTAAATTAGGGTTATTTAATACCCTGTGTCTATATAAAGAGATTCCGCTGTGTAGTTGAAACACACGGGTTATTCACAATATGTCTTTCAATACTCTTTATATTCAACACATTTTATTATGCAAGAGTCCTCTGGATTCGAAGTAGAATACTGCATAGGACTCTTCTATGTTGTGCTGAAATTTGACTTTTTCTTTATTAATTGAGACAAGGATCCAACCCTAGACCACTTTTAGTAGAAGCTTTGGTACTGTACAAGGGAACAACTATCCTAAATTATTAGGTGATGGCATAAGATTGGTTTTATATCTCTGAAAATATCAACTGAAATAATTAGAAAAGCTTCATTGTATCAACGAACAAACATGGATATTTACAATCAATCAAAACATCAAACAGCGTGTCTCGCAATATTGGAAATTTTACAGTAAATTAACAAGTAGTTACTTGTTTATAGTTTACTCCTGGTCTCAAACATAAGCAAAATTAGATCAAAGAAAATGGAAGTATCTAACCTAAATTTTGTATAGAAATATTCTCCCGACAATAATATACTATTTACAATAACACCCAACACTCCCTCTCATACTAGTGAGTAGATATCTATTATTCCAAACCAAAGTTACATAATTCGCTAGTAACCCCTACGAACCGCAAATTGGCTTTAACTGCATTAATATATAACTTTAATTGTATTAATATATTACCACGTACTCCTGTACTAATGTGGTATAAGCAAAGATACAATTACTATTGTACCAAGAATTGTTGTACTTATATAGATAACTCAACATCTAGTATTTTAGAAACAACCGATGTTGGACTAATTAGAATTGTTGTACTCATATAGATAACTCAACTTTTAACATTTTAGAAACAACCAATGTGGGACTAGTATTACAAGTTCTTCCATTTTTTACATAACTCAGTACTCCCACTCTTGTGTTAAGACCATTAATTTTTTTTGTTTTTTATTTTAACATACCGATTTATATATTAAAACGTACCACGAACCGAACTGCGTACCAACTGTGTATACCCCCCACGTACCAAATACTTTGAAGGTTACGTACCGCGTACCCGAACCCGTACCACGTACCAAAGAGAATTGAGAACCAGGTGACTATGTTCCAAACCCAACACTCCCTCTCAGACTAGTGAGTAGATATCTATTATTCCAAACTTGCGAGTAAGATCCTCAAATCACTTTGTAGGTAGTGCCATAGTTAATATGTGATACATCTGTCAACTGGTGTTTTGAAGAAGCATATGCTGTGGTTATTACTTATTAGTTCAACTTTCATTTTGTCTTTGATTAGTCTCAGTAGTCTCTATGTCTTATCATTGGTGGTGAAGCTCAGTTTTGAATAAATTTCAAAGAAACATTTGACCCAAAGGCTTATTGCTGTCAAGTGTTAAAGTAGGACGAAGAACAGTGCTTATAACTTTAGCGATTGGATGCTTTTCATGAATGAAAACCTGGTTGTTAGATACCTAAAGTACATACTTTGTTGCATAAACACTAGCTGTACTAAAGTATATTAATTAATTTGAACAATTTATCACTTAATCATCTTGCATAAATTCAACGTCTCAGAAACAATTCAACGACTCAAATATAATGGTATCTGTTCTTTTCTTCAGCTCAAAACAATCAAATTCTTGTATGGCTGTGCTGTTGGAGCCTCAATACTAAAAGTTGACTGGCTAACTGATTGTCTTGCAACTGGAACTATTTTGCCACCTGAAAAGTAAGTTGTGTTCTCGCTTCTCAATAAATTGACATTTTCTTTCTTACAACTTGTGTACCGTGCTTTTTCAATGTAGAATCATAGTTCATTGTGAAACAAAGATTAATCCAAAATAGTATTTTTACAATTTGGATCATAATTTGAAATTATTTTGATATTCCTAGCCAATGGTATTTATTACACATAGAGGTTATGAGAAAATGATAGAAAATGTGAGAAATCCAAAGAGCTTGGAGAGGAAATTGTTTATTTTAAGGGGTCCAAATTAAAAAGTGTATACAGTTATAGACTTATAAACATATCCATGGATCACAGATGACCTCTCTTGATGGGGAACTTCCATTTCCGAGCCTCCTTCATTGTTCTCATTTGGCTTTTTTTTTTCTTGTTCAAAGCGATAACTTATCTTCTCTCCCATTGTTTTATTTTCCTTTGTCTGTAATAGATTGTCTTTGACCACACCTGTTGGACATTCATTGGTTGAAATTGCATTAACTTGTTATGTGTGCATATACAATTAGCGAGTCTCTAAATATACACTTTCGAAGTTTGACTTCTTTGCAATCATTCTCATTTTGTTGTTTAAGTTAATAGTGTATACTACTTTGTTTCTAATCAAACCTCGTCTAATGTTATTTTACAATGGCTTAGCTGATGCAAAGGATTGGTTTTTGTTAATGCATATATTTTCTGTTACCTTGTTTCTTCAATCTATATGGAAGTATAACATCTTTTCATCATATTTTAGTGATACTTGTCATCAAGCAGATCTTCAAATCCCCTTTCATTTGTTTCATGATTCTGGTTTCTTTATCTTAGATACATGATTCTTCCAAATCGAAATGGCATGAAGTGGACAAGAATTGGAATGGCAGTTCATCACAGAATCCAAAATCATATTTTTGATAGAGTAGGCATTATGCTTCACGGGAAGCACAGTTTCTGCACTAAATTCGCATGTATCATCAAGGTAAGATATTTTTTTCATCCTTTGTTTTTGTTAGAATATTAGAAAATATCTTATAATATCTTTTATATTATATCAGAGTATCTTGAGTTATTTTCTATGATTAATTTATAATCATAGAGAATCTTAAAATATCTCTTATTATTATTATTATGATTTATTCCTAATTTAGGATTTAGTTTATGTTTCTCTATAAATAGAGATTAGTATTGAGTCTATTGTAATCAAGTTATCATAAAACTATTATCAATAATATTCAAACCCTTATTATTTTCTCTCCTCCTTTCCTCTAAAATCCCACAACTTCAACATGGTATCTAGAGCCTATTTCGATCCTCCTTGAACGATTTCGCCTCTATTCTGCTGTCGAGTTCCCAACAATTAGGAAATATAATTATAGTTTCTCTTTTCTAACATTCCAATATTCGGTGAGATTTTTTCGGTAAACCGTGTCCCATTTCTGGTTTACCCCTTCTTTGTAGCTTTTCGTTTATTTTCAGCAGATCAGTCGTAGTACTGTTCATCGCGCTGTAATGTTCACTGCGCAAAAAAAAATAAAAAAAAAAAACAAAAAAGAAAGTATAATATATATATTTGCTTGCCATTTGTTCCATCTAATCAACAAACAGCTGACATATTGACCAAGAGCTTGACCAAGACAAATTTTGAACATTTGATAAGCAAATTGGTCATGATTTGTGATTCGTGAACATTTACCAGATTTTATTTTGTTACTTTCCTCAATTTCTAGTATTTTCAAATAGGATTTTGTTACGCTACTCTTCTTATAATTTGTTTATTTTTCAAATTATTTAGGAAATCCAGATTTGCAATTTTTAAATATTGAATATCGTTTTCTTGTATTATCCCTTCTTGAAGATGATTACAAAAAAAAAAAAGAGTTTTCTCAAAGAAAGTGGCATCCATAGTCACAAAAATATTTTTGGAAATACATTCAAAATATTTGTGTCCTTTTTAATGTATGCATAGCCAATAAAAATTATTTTCTTACTCTAGGCTAAAGTTTTCCTTGGTTCGGATTTTGAATATGAACAAAAACAGTACATCCAAATATCTTTAGGGGTATAGTATATGAAAGTTTATTATTAGGAAATAGACTTGTGAGAACCTCAAACAGAGTTTTGTAAGCATCCTATTTATCAAATATCTTCCAGTGAGAATTGTTTCTTCCTAAAAACACTTTTGAAACAAAAATGCCTTAGCAACTTCAAGGAGATGTTTATTTTTTCGTTCAACCACTCCATTTTGTTATGGAGTATCCACACATGAACTTTGATGAATGATACCTTGTTATTATCACTTTATATATATATACACACACACAAACACACACACAATGATGAGAGCTATCTAATGAATACATAGAATAAAGGAAAAATAAATTAGAAAATAAATCAAATCAGAGCGATTAGATTCTTTCCCAAAATACAGATAAATTTAAATAGGAAATCCATTAATAAACACAATTATATCATATTTGATTGCTATATGTCAACAAATTTACATCCTTAAAAATAAGAGTGACACTTTTGGGAAATTTAAGGATTGACATACTAAGATAAAGAATCAAATGGGAAGGAAATTAAAGTGCCTAAGGACTAACAATGGCAATTTCGTTTCAGAGCAATTTATGACATTTGCATGAAATTAGGAACTGAAAGACATAACAAAATGGCTTGGCTGAAATCATGAATAAAATCCTTTTTGAAAGAGTCAAATGTATGTTGTTGAGTGTTGGGTTGCCTAAGAGTTTTTGGGGAGAAGCAACATATATTGCAGTTTACTTGATCAATATGTGTCCATCTTCAGCCTTAGGATTCAAGAGTCATATGGAGTTGTGGAATGAGAAACATGTTGATTACTCTAACTTGAAGGTGTTTGGTGCTTTACCTTTTGAACATAACAGGCCATACAAGCTTTCATAGGTGTTTGATTACTCTAACCCACTAGAGTCAAAGGATACAAGATATGGAAGACGAGATTTGGTGAACCTAAGTGCATCATCAGTGTAAATGTGATCTTTGATGAGACTAGAATGTCTGCAAAGATTTCTAAAGACCAAAAAGGCACGGTTAATCAAAATGATGGATCATATAGTACATAGGTTGAAAATTTCAAATGGAGCTACCAACTCATCATATCGATGAACTTATAATTCAAGAGGAAATAGTAAATGAAGAAAAACATCGGTGACATGTGGTTAATGACTACAATATGGTGAGAGACATGGCTAAAAGGAATATATTTTCCCTAATAAGGTATGGACAAACTTATTTCAAGGGAATGAGCAAAGAAATTACAAGAGGCCTTCGACAACAAGGACAATGACCATTGGATGGTTGCAATGACTGATGAAATGCAATCACTTAAGAAGAATAAGACTTGGGTTCTAGTGGATCTACTAGAAAACACAAGGGTTGTGGGTTCAATGAGGATACTCAAGAGAAATGAAGGTGTTCAAGGTGGTAAAAAGTGTGAGGGTCAAAGCAAGGCTTATGGCAAAGGGATATTCTCAAGTTGAAGGAATTGACTTAAGTGAGATATTTTCTCCTATGGTGATGCATTACTCAATCAAAATTATTTTGGCCATAGTAACTCAGTTTGATCTAGAACTTGAACAACTAGATGTGAAAACTAATTTCCTACACGGAGACCTTGAGGAAACTATCTACATGTAGAAACCTGAGGGTTTTTTCTAATGGTAAGGATAAAGTATGCCTACTTAAGGAATCCTTATATGGCATGAAGCAAAGTCCTATGCAATGTAACAAGAGGTTTGATGACTTCACAGTGAAGATAAGGTTTTATAGAAGCAATTGAGATAATTGAGTCTACACACTAAAAAATAGTGGAGATGTACTCCTCCATTTGATGTTATATGTTGATGATATACTCCTAACAAGCTCAAGTAAAGATGAGATCAATAAGCTCAAGTATGAGTTTAGGTCAGAATTCAAAATGAATGAATTTAGAGAAGCTAATATGATATTGGGAATGTAAATTAGTAGAGATATATCAAAAGGGAACTGTTTTTGCATCAACATGGATATATGAAGAAAATGGAAAGGAGATTTAGAATGCATGAGTCTAAATATGTTACAACTCATTTGGAGAAAAATGATAAACTCTCAACTAAACACAACCCAAATTTAGGTGAGGAAATGAGTAAAATGGAATTAATCCCTCATGCTAGAGGTGTTGGCAGCATGATGTATGGCATGGTTTGTAGCAAGCTAGACTTGCTTATGTTGTGAGTAGGTTCATGGCAAATCCTTAGCCAACCCATAGGGGAGTACTGAAATGGATCTTGAGGTACTTAAATGGTTCCTTAAGTGATGATTTGAGGTTCAAGAGGAAACTGAAGAATGAAGAGGCAATCAAAGGATATGTTGATTCATATTATACTGGAAACATTGACACAAAGAATTCTTTATCTTGTTATGTCTTTACTCTATTTAGTATAGATGTCATCTAGAGATTTCTTCTTCAATTTGTGGTGGCTCTATCAACGACCTAAGCTTAATTCATTGCTCTAATAGAAGTTACGGAAACTCTTTAGATTAAAGGCTTGATGGGGGAACTTGGAATAACACAAAACAATGTCACATTACAAATTTATATGTGGTGTGTCGAAGAAGCTTGAAGTAGCACAAAACTTGAATGAATATATGTGAGTAAGAGACCAAAAAAAATTGAAATGGGTATGTTTGATTTCAATGCTTGGTTGAAGAAAATTAAAGTAAAAAATGTATTCCTTATCGTTAAAAGAAAATCGTCATTCCATGAGACATTAATGAGTGTTGGGGTGATTTTGTCTTTTTATGCCATTTATTTATATTCGTGTTGTCATATTTTTATAGTTTTAAATGAAAATCTTTTTAGAAGTTTTCACATCATGTGTTTAGATATAAATGGATAAAAAATATTAATAGTTATTTGATGCGATGTGGCAAGACATTGTTGGTTGAATGACACCTATAAAAATCTATCTCAAAAATGGTTTTAATTGTTTACAAAGCTAATACAATTGTAGATTATGAGTTTACTATTAGGATTTTTAAGTGTATGTTCAAATACTTATTACCTTTTTTTTGGGTTGTAATTGATATCTTATTAATTTCAACTATTCTAATTGTTAATAATACGTCAAATCAAAATTTCTTTAAATATCCTTGAATTTATTCGAGACGTGAGCAAAATTCAGGTTGGAGAAGAATATGGTTAGTAAGTTCCATTTATTAAAACTCTGTTGTTATTTATTTTTGTTTCAAGTTCATCATGATTCTTTTGCCTTGAAAAATTATAAAGTTACCTTGTGGAGAACTAGATGCACCCACAAATGATATAAATACTACTATTACATTAGTTTTATTTACGTCAATAGTATTTATATCATCTGTGGGTGCATTTAACTATTACAATATAACTTTATAAAAACTATTGTTCATTCACTTTGTTATCGGTTTAAACGGGTATTGTTGCATTAGTTTTACTTACATTAGTAGCATATTTCTATGTGGATATTTTAAAAATAAAATTTACTTATTTTGGTAAATGCATACGGACAACTTCAATCTTTATCCAAAAATATTACAGATGGATCTTTTTCTTATAATTATTACTTGTCGATTATTTATGAATTTATGATAATTGTAATGACATATCTTTTCTCACCATCCTTGTGATGGGAAATTCAACAACAAATAACAATAACAACTCTAACAGAGCAATATGCAGCGGATAATCAATTTCCCAAACTTGCAAGAATTTGTGAGGAGAAACAACAAATAATCACAGCAACTAAAATCACTACCACAAAGAACACAATAATTTTTAACATGGAAAAACCTTCTCAATGTGAGAAGTAAACAACCACGGGACCAAACCAAGAATAGAGCTCCACTATGATCAAAATATGCGTACAAGAGAGTTTCAAATATGGCACAAATTCGTGCTGAGTAACCAGCCAAATAACCAGCACAACAATCAGCCAAACACAATGAGAAAACAAGCATGAAATTGAGAACAAAGTTCAGCAGAAAAATCAGGAAACACTGCTACTTTCCGAGCTCAATTTCTCCCACCTCAGACCTCTGATCGACGATCCAACCGGTCAGATTGAAGTACCATGAGTCATGAACCTGCTGTCCATATTCCAGCCCGATCCAACGGTGAACAAAGGAGAAATCGCGAATCTAGTGCAGCTGCTCTGTTTTATGCGAAAATGAGTTTTGTTCTTCCTCTCTCACTTTTCTCTTTGCTTCACTCTCTCAATTCAGCTCTCTCTATGCCACTAATCTGACCTCTCTCCACTTGGTTAAGTGAGATACATGGGTTACGCCTTTCTCCACATAGTAAGGGAGCCCAAAACCCAACACGTTGTGCACAATAGTTTTTACAAAATATATTTCCTTTTTTGGGTAAAAGATAAATTGTTATTAAACTATAGATTTGCAATCAATTATTTTTCTTATTATATTTATGTAATATTAATGATGTTATAAAAGGTAAGTATTATTATTATTTTAAAATAATTATTGAAATTCATAAAAGGAAGAAGGAGGTGAAACAATAATTAATTGAGGGAGAGTTTTCGTGGAGACACATCTCTGAATTACCTTTGTGAAAATGTTTTGTATATATATATATATATATATATGATATATAGTTAAATATAAATATAGATATAGATATAGATTTGAATCCTCCACTAAATCAATTGACATTGTAATCGAACCGAATCGATTAAACTGAGAATAGAACTTTGCAATTGTTTGGGATAAATAAAGTGAAAAATTAGTAAAAACGGTTTTCAGACTAAAAAAATCCAGCAATACTGTCTAAACCAATAATTTTTTTTTAAAATATTTTAAACAAAAAACTATTTTGAATAATTTATTATATAAATATTTAAATTATTGAAAATTAATATTATTTATTTAATTTATATTAAATGAGATCAAATAACTTTTTCTATTTTAAAATAATTTATCATACAAATTATTTTTATAAATATAAAATTAAAATAACTTTTTTTTACTCTTTTGAAATGGTACAAAGGCCTCAATGAGTCTTTGAGCGATGTGAGATTTGGAGTTGGCTGAATATAAAAAGGTTTCCAAACATTTAATATTACGGTGGCAAAATTTTTAGTGGGTAATAGATGAAAGATATGAAAAGAGCAAACACAAACAAAAAAAAATATAGATGAAAATAAAATAAGAGATTAAAGAAATAATTTATCTTTATTATAAAAAATTTGTCTAAGAAAAAAAGTTCAAAAGGATAACCACAAAAATTTATTAACAAATATAACAGTTACAAAATTTTATGCAATTATTTAATTTTTTTTAGTTATTTGATAGATAATATACACATAATACATAAATGTAATATACATTAGAATTAACAATTTTCAATTATTTTGCATTTTTATTGTATAAAGTACGCATCAAAGAGTCTTATTTAATATATTAAAAGTTAGAGAGAATGAATTATCTTAAAAATTATATTGGTGGTGTCATGGATGTAGTTTGTTGGTGTTGTTTTTTATTGTAAATATACATGACTCGAATAGTCATATTTAATACATGAGAATGAGAAAAAATTAATTGTGTAATTTATCAAATATTTAAAGTTTAATGGTGTTTTCATTGTTTCTGTAATTAAAATTTGTAACATCAATTGTTAAAATTAAAATTAAAAGTAAAATTGGCAGTTTTAAATTAAATTTAAAATAAAATCGTGGAAGAAAAATATCAAATTGGATCTCTAATTAAAAAAAAAAAAAAAACATCTTCATCTTTTTATGTACCAACAAAAAATTAATAAAACTATATCAACACGAAAAAAATCATAAAAATAACTTCTTTTTCAATTTACCAACAAATATATCTATTTACTAACAAAAACAAATCATAAAAATGAAACAGAAAAAAAATTAAATTTCCAATTTTATTAGATCCAAAATAATCAAAAGATCTAAATCTAATTTTTTGATGAATTAAATGGAAATCATCACATTTTAAAGGGAGAAGGAACTTTTAGGCTTTAACAAAAAAATTGGGAAAAATAAATTTGTTGTGAGAAACAGAAATATAAAGAAATAAAAATTTGGGAAAAAACTATATATTTTATGGGAAAACAGAAAAAAAAGTGAAAGAGAATAAAATAAAATAAAAGTGACAGTGTCGTCTCTTTTGTGCAAGACCTTGATTCCTCCGTGGGTTAGGTTTTCTCTTTGCAACATTAAATTCAAACATTAATTATTCTATAAATTCAAACCTAAGTTCATTCTCCCTTTAACACGTGACAAAGGAAAAGACAAATAAATTAGAAAGTTTGTGACTCATATCTATTATTAGAGTAAAAATGTCATACCTTAACTTTTAATTATTTTTTTGGTTCTGATTCATTTCTTTCTATTTTATTATGTTTCCTTCTATTCTATTTTATTATGCCTCTCTCTCCTATAATTAAGTAAAAATTGTAAAAAAGTAAATATTTAAATATTCTAAAGTAATAATATTTGTCATTAATATATCAAATAAAACACAAAATATATATTTATTATTGATATATAAAAAATATTTGATAAATATTTGTCACTCTTAATTATAAAATAAATACGAGACAAATATTTGTTATTGATACGTAAAAGAACATAAGATAAATATATGTAATTGATAAATAAAATAAAAATTTGGAATAACTATTTATCATCGATAAATATAAACATATTATGGAACAAATATTTATTATTGATACATAAAAAACACATAATAAATATTTGCCACTAATACACACAAAAACACGAGACACTTACTTCTCCCTGATAAATATAAAAAAACACGCGAAAAATACATAAAAAATACATTAAAAATATTTGTCATTAATAAATATAAACCGACACATGAAAAAAAATATGAGACAAATATTTGTTATTGATAAATAAAATAAACATGGACAAATATTTGTCAACAATAAATATAACAAAAAATGCAAGATAAATATTTATCATTGATACATAGAAAAGAAATTGTTACCGATAAATACAAAAAAATGCAATAAATATTTATTATTAATAAATTATAATTTAAATTTATTTTCATGTTTTTTCTATCCTTATTGTATATGTTCTTCACTTTATTAAGACAATTTTTTTATACCAATGATAAAGATAATACATAAATTTGGGGCAACCTAATTTTCTTACAATACTATCCTTTACATTTTCATACTCCATGCTTAACTTCACAATAATTGTCTCATGACAGTTTTATTTTAACAGATTATTTTCTATTCATATCTTAGCCACATATTGAGTGTCTTCTACCACTTTCTTTTATACTTTTATAAGCAATCATTTTTCCACAATCAAATGGTTATTATTTTAGCTAATTTTACTTATTTTATTTAAAATCAAAACAAAATTTCCCAAAAATTATTATTTATAATTATTATTTATAATCACAATTTATGCCACCGAAGATATTACTGGGTTGAGTCGCAGACTAGGTCGCTATCTTTAAGACGTTTCGCGTCACTGCCCAAATTGTGCAAGGCAGAGACTATCAACCACGAAGTCCCCAGGATAAAACAGCCCAGATTCACTGTATCGGAGTTCCACTGCATCGTAGAAAACCGTTCTAGAATTACAACCTCAATATGGCAGTTAAAGTCACTCTCAATATGATAATTAAAGTCACTCTCAATATGGTACTATGATAATTCATAACTGCGGCATAACCACTCAAAAAGACAAAAAAAACGAATGGAATACGACATAATAACCGCTCTAAAACAAAGGAACTACGACATAACAACCGCTCTAAAAACAAAAGGATTACGTCATAACAACCACTCTAAAAACAGAAGGGACTACGACATAACAACCGCTCAAAAAACCGAAGGGACTACGACATAACAACCGCTGTAAAAACCGAAGAGACTGCGACATAACAACCGCTCTAAAAAACGAAGGGACAAAAAGAAAGGGGAGAAGTGGCTCGAAAATTAGATGAGCAGAATATAAGAGGGAGTAAAGAGAAAGTTGGAAAAAGCATCAAACTTTGGTGTACTTTTCACAATAGCTTGAAACTCATTATATAGTGATGGAAGCAAAGTCACATATGTTTTCTAAACAATGTGGAACTTTAGTATGTATAGAGTTGAAACTACACAAAATATGATAGTTTTTCAAAGTGAGATTTCAAAAAAAAATTCTTTCCAATGTGGGACTTGAATTTTAAAAAAAGTTTATTTCCACTTAAATTTACAAAAAATATTTATTTCCAATGTGGGACTTCAAGACATTTTTAAATTCACACTAAAACATACTTATGTTCCAACAATCCCCCACTTGAATTTTAAAAAATGTTTTTGAAATAGCATCAAATGCTTCTATAAGATCGTGCATAAACAAATGTGTCTCTTGACTTGAACCTTTGCATAGTAAGTAAGATTCAGATTCAACAAGAGTGACTCGTAGTCTTGAACTCTATCTCTGACATCAAACCCAAACACAACCTTTTCATAGGGTGTATTCTCAAAAGCCCGTGCATTAATGGCCCTACACGTGTATCCCAGTATAGTGAACGCTCTAGGAATTCTGCCTCGAAATTCTATAGGAAGCGGGCCCACTTCCACATTCATATAGGTGAGTCTATCAAGAGTACTCCTGTAGCTAGGTACTCCCTCCACATAGAGTATAAATCTCATTAAGAGTTTCTATTACCTCATCCTATCATCGATTCAGGAATCATGCTTATCTAATTTATAATAGCATGTTCATCTCATATCACTTCACGACTTGTTATTACCCATTGAACCTAATTCTTGGGATCTCCAGTCTTTTAGGTCGGCTTACCATCATGAGTGACTCTATATGCATTAGTCTCATCCTTTTGGATGTATTTATGACTTTCTCTGTATCTAATCGTTTCATCAAAGGTTTTGCTAAATTCTCATTGGTGCATACATGATCCACTATAACAACTCATTTAGAAAATAACTTTCTAACAGCGTTGTGTTTACGACGAATTTGTCGTCTCTTATCTTTGTAATAACGATTCTCAATCTTCGCAATAACCGCGGTACTATTGCAGTGGATCAACACATCTGTCATAGGTTTTTCCCATATAGGGATCTCAACTAGCAAGCATCTCAACCAGCTCGTTTCTTCACTAGTAGTAGCTAGTGCTATCATTTCAGACTCCATAGTGGACTGAGCCAATATTGTCTGTTCTTCGATTTCCAAGATACAACACCACTCACTATATTAAAATATAGTCATTGATTGCTTTGGAGTCATCTGATAAGACGTTCCAATCAACAACATTGTATCCTTCAAGGGCTGTAAGAAATCTTTGATAATGTAATCCGAGACTCATGGTCCTTTTCAGGTGTCTCATGACTCTTTCCATAGCGTGCCAATGCTCCATACTAGGTCTACTGGTAAACCTACACAACAGTCCCACGACATAGGCAATGTCGGGTCTAGTACAATTAGTGACATACGCGAGGTTGCCAATGATGCTCGCATATTCAGTTTGTCTAACACCTTCACCAATGTAATTGAAAAGTTTCACACTTAGATCATATGGTGTGAAAGCAGGTTTACAGTCAAAGTATTTATATTTCTTTAGGATTGTTTCAAAATAGTGAGACTGATCCAAAGAAATTCCACTTTCTGACCTAATAATCTTGATTTCGAGGATTACATTTGCTTCTCTAAGATCTTTCATATCAAAGTTGTTACTCAACAATGATTTCACAATATTTATAGAATGAATGTTTGAATCAAATATGAGTAAGACATCTACATAGAGAGATATGATAGTGCAAATGCCATTTTCAAATTTATAGTAAATACATTTATCACTTTCATTCACTTTAAACTCATTCGATATAATAAAGTTATCAAATTTTTCATGCCATTTCTTAGGAGCTTATTTAAGACCATACAAGGATTTATCTAACATACAGACCTTGTATTCTTTTCCTTGAATTGCAAAACCTTCAGGTTGTTCCATAATAGATTTCTTCTTCTGAATCACCTTTTAAAAAATGTTGTTTTAACATCCATTTGGTGTATCACCAGGTTAAGAATAGTTGTTAGTGATATAAGTATTCAAATGGATGTTATTCTAGTGATCGGTGGATGTTATTCAAATCTATATTTTCTCTTTGTCTAAAACCTTTGGCTACAAGGTGTGCCTTGTATTTATCAACAGATCCATCGGATTTTAGTTTCTTTTCCAAAATCCATTTACAACCTATTGGTTTGCAACTAGGAGGAAAGTCTACTAAATGTTAGGTTCGGTTAGACTCTAGAGAATCCATTTCATCGTTTATAGCTTCTTGCCATAGATCTGCATCCAATGATGACATAACTTCTTTAAGATTTGCAGGATAAATCTATATTTTCTCTTTGTCTAAAACCTTTGGCTACAAGGTGTGCCTTGTATTTATCAACAGATCCATCGGATTTTAGTTTCTTTTCCAAAATCCATTTACAACCTATTGGTTTGCAACTAGGAGGAAAGTCTACTAAATGTTAGGTTCGGTTAGACTCTAGAGAATCCATTTCATCGTTTATAGCTTCTTGCCATAGATCTGCATCCAATGATGACATAACTTCTTTAAGATTTGCAGGATCCTTTTCTAAATTATAAGCCATATATTCTAGTCCATAATCTATAGCAACTCTTACTCCTTCGAGTTTATGTTTCGTCTTGTTTGTTGCTTTCAATGCTTCTTGTCACAAGAACTTGATTAGGTTCGCTGCCCCCACTATTTCTCAATTTAAAAGGGGATTTATTTTCATAGAAGTCAACTTCATTTGACTTTATGATCACTTTTGCATTTAGGTCATAAAACCTATACGCTTTGTTATTTACCGCATACCCAATGAATTCTCATTCATAGGCTCTACTGGCGAGTTTAACTCGCTCAAGATCGGGGATTCTGACATAAGCCAGACTGCCCCTTGTTTGAAAGTATGACAAGTTCGGTTGTCTTTTCTTAACTATCTCATAAGGAGATGTTTTGTTTTTAGATTTAAGAACTCTATTCAAAACATAGCAAATAAACAATATATTTTTTGTACATCAATGAGGTGAAACACTAGAGTTAAACATACTAGCAACAACTAGTTCAATAAGAGTTATATTCCTTTTTTTCTTTCAACTTTACCATTCACTTTAAGTAATTATGGTGCAGTTGTTCCATGTATAATTCCATACAATTTATAAAACTCATTAAATAAACTAGAATCATACTTGGAACCTCTTAATCTTTATACTAAATTGATTTTCAATTTCAGTTACAAAGATCCTTAACATGTAAAGCGTTTCACTTTGGGTAGCAGTCACAACTAACTTATTCAGAGTATCTCAAACATATCTCGCAGTATTGCTGGAACTATGACAATTCATAACTACAGCATAATAACCGCTCAAAAAGACAAAAAAGAATGACAAAAAACGAATGGAATACGACATAATAACCGCTCTAAAACAAAGGGACTACGGCATAATAACCACTCTGAAAACAAAAGGACAACGACGTAACAACCGCTCTAAAAACCGAATGGACTACGACATAACAACCGCTCAAAAATCCGAAGGGACTACGACATAACAACCGCTCTAAAAACCGAAGGGACTGCGACATAACAACCGCTCTAAAAACCAAAGGGACTGTGGCATAACAACCGCTATAAAAATCGAAGGGACTGCAGCATAACAACCACTCTAAAAGTCGAAGGGACATAAATAAATGGGAGAAGTGGCTCGAAAATTAGGCGAGCAGAATATAAAAGAGAGAAAAGAGAAAGTTGGGAAAAACATCCAACTTTGGTGTACTTTTCACAATAGCTTGAAACTCATTATACAGTGATGGAAGCAAAGTCACATATATTTTCTAAACAATATGAGACTTTAGTATGTATAGAGTTGAAACTAATATGATAGTTTTTCAAAGTGAGATTTCAAAAAAAAATTATTTGACTTAAGTTTTAAAACAAGTTTCTTTCGACTTAAATTTACAAAAAAAAAAATATTTCTTTTCAAGGTGGGACTTCAACACATTTTTAAATTCACACTAAAACATATTTATGTTCCAACAATTCGGTATGGCCAGACAAACCCTTCGTCCTCCTAATTTCTCCGAGGTTAAGTTTCTTCTATTTTTTCCCTTCAATCTTTATTCTTTTATCTTCACTGATAGATTATATATTTAATTTATTTATATAGGTTAAGTTTCTCCGAGGTTAAGTTTCTGAATTATTACGAGTTTCAATGTGATTTAGGATCTAGACGGAGAGATTATATTTTTTAGATTTTTAGTGGTTTTTCTATTCTATTTCATTTCACGGTTTTTTGTTTTGTATGAAATGTTAGCTCAACTGTTTAAGTATTAAAAATTATACTATTGAATTTCGATTGCAATATGGAATCATTCGAAAACCTACAATATTGGTGTATAGGCCACATTTGGCAGCAGTTTCTTGCAATTTTGCTGATTGGAACCTAATTTTGAAGCTGTGAAAGTGAGAGGGTAAAAAGACTTAGATTTGGTTTTAATTAGTTTTTATCTAGGTTACAGATATTTATAATTTAAAATAAGTTTAGGATTCTTCACCTGTGGAAAAGTTATTATAAGTTTGAAGATGTTTCCGGCAAGTTGAGTGAGAGAGCTTCTTAAGTAACTTTGGAGATGCAGAAGCTAATTTTGACTTATACTAGAAGCTATTGTTCAAAACTATTAGGGTTTGGCGCTCCAACCAACTGAGCTAAAGAGCTAATAGCACATAATACCCCATGAAGGTAGCCCTTATAGGTAGGGGCAACAACTGGGTGGTAAAGTTTACTTTGAGAATCATTATTATTTGCATGGTTAGTGGGGGGTTTTGGTTGATCGTTATGAAGAGATGATTGAGAATTATCATCCTGGTTTTGGTGATCATAGTGGCTTCTTATGACTCATTTTGTGGGGTGTAAACCATGTGGAAAATTTGGGGATTACCCTGTTGAAGGGTGTTTGAAACAAATGGATCGTGCTTATAATTTTTGGGATAATAAGATATTCCAGATGTATGATTTTACTCACAAGTCACTTGCTAGTAGAAGGGATTGGATTTTTGGTGGAGGAAACTCTCCTGCCTTTGTCGTGGCAGCTGCTGCAGTCCTTATGAGTAGGCTCTTAGCTGACAGGTTTGGAAGATTTGCAATTCAACTGATGGGATTATT
>NC_021164.2:2851704-2852395 GCF_000331145.2 Cicer arietinum
GATAATAAGATATTGCAGATGTATGATTTTACTCACAAGTCACTTGCTAGTAGAAGGGATTGGATTTTTGGTGGAGGAAACTCTCTTGCCTTTGTCGTGGCAGTTGCTGCAGTCCTTATGAGTGGGCTCTTAGCTGACAGGTTTGGAAGATTTGCAATTCAACTGATGGGATTCTTCTTGGTGCACGATTATTCTCTCTTCGATGGTTCCAGATTTACCCTTACTCTCCAATTTTGATCAGCGAAAATATGTGTCATTGTTCAAACAGCCGTTATCTCTCCTGTTTTGGACGCATTTTCTTATTATGTTGATTGATCATGACTTTGTTTCGTTAGAGTCACGCTGCTTCTTCTTCGGTGTTTGTCATGCAATTTAGTTCTTACTAATATATTATAAAAGTGGCTTTTATTCCCACCGACGATCATTTCGGTGGTGTCCCTTTTTCCACATATGAATTATATTATGACTTTTTTTTTCCGTTAGTGGTTATTCTAACGGTGCCTTTTATTTTCATGACTTACTTTACCTTGGCAATTTGTCCCAGATGCACTAGCCTTGCCTTTCTCTCCTTGAAGCACGCCTCTCTCTCCTTGAAGCAGATTTAAGTTTAAATATTTTGAGTCTCCATTATTATGGTTTGAAGCTTCCAAATGCAGTTTTTTAGAAGAACGGAACTTGCTTTGTTCAATTG
>NC_021164.2:2852546-2871772 GCF_000331145.2 Cicer arietinum
TCTTTTCATCATATTTTAGTGATACTTGTCATCAAGCAGATCTTCAAACCCCCTTTCATTTGTTTCATGATTCTGGTTTCTTTATCTTAGATACATGATTCTTCCAAATCGAAATGACATGAAGTGGACAAGAATTGGAATGGCAGTTCATCACAGAATCCAAAATCATATTTTTGATAGAGTAGGCATTATGCTTCACGGGAAGCATAGTTTCTGCACTAAATTCGCATGTATCATCAAGGTAAGATCTTTTTTTCATCCTTTGTTTTTCTTCAGCCATCCTTGAATTTTCCCTTAATGCGTTTATGTAGTAAAATTTCCACGCGTTACATTTTTTTTAATTGTGTTTGACTTTTTAAATTATGATGATTAAAAAAAAATACTAGTATTGATTTTACTAATCAGACTTTAGTGTTATCTTTATTATGACTAATCAGACTTTATTATATTTCTTTTTTTTGTGTGTGTTGTGTAGCATGGAGATGGACGGGCGTTCAAAACTCTTCAATGGTTAGTTCGGAGCATCGATGAAGAAAGGAGTTTGGTGGGAGCCATTGTAGTTGAAGAGAAGGCTTCGATATCACGTCACCTGAAGTCCTGTGCTTTGGAGCTGGATATTCCTATTATGGTAAGCAGTGCTTTCATATTTTAAATTTTAGAGCATATCCGAAGAAACTCTAAGGAAACTATTTTGGGTTGCATACCTAGTATCAAAATTTTGGGTTGCATACCTAGTATCAAATCGATTTAAACAACACATTAATATTTTGCTCAAATGGTAGAAACTTTCAAGCAATTCCCAAAAGCTCACTTCTATAATTTTTTTATTGGAAAAAGCTAAATATTACGACATATCATTTTACAAAAAACAATAAAGACAATACAATTGTTGGATTGAATTTTGCTTTTAATCATTTTTTACTTTTATTTAAATTCTAAAAATACCAAAGCAACAACACCGTATATTCGGAGCTAGTTGTATGTTAGTTCCTTCGTACTATAATAACAAATCTCTTTTTTCTTTCCCCTCAACCATTAAACCACTACCAAGTGCAACTACAATACCTCAACCTGATTTTTATGTGTATATTTAAGGTATCTACAAAAAATTTATGGAACCAACTTGCAAGTATAGTCAGGGGCAAAAGTTACTTTCACTTCAATAAAATTAGTTCTCTTCTCTTGATAGTTTCCAGAATTCCAGTATTCGTGTGTATCAACAGATTGTATGATTCTTCTCTATACGTGATTGTGTGTTTATTTCTGAAGTCCATTGATTTTTTTTTTGCAGCCTTCTAGCTGGATCATTAAAAGCTTATATTTAGGAAAGTTACTTCCTTTCACGGAAGAAAATAATACGTTTTCACTGCCATTTGTTCAGATCCCTGAAGTTCGAAATTCCGTTGAGTGAAGAAATATAAATTTTTTCAGCCGTCAATGTACCTATGAATTGTAAACATTATTTAGTCCATCATGACTGCATATTATGTATGATTAGATATAGGCATGTACATTGCCAACTGGATAATTGATTTTTTATTTATTTAAAGTGTACAAATGATATTCAGTTCATATCATGTTTAGATAAAATGTTTATCATCATTTTTGGTTTATATCAAATCAAATCTAATAACAAATAACGAAAACCGATCAATTGTGAAGTTTAATGAGTTATGTGGTAATCTTATTCATAAAGGTATGATTTTGACTAATAAATTCAATAAATATTATGTTGCAAGCATCAATTATCCAATTGCCAAAATAATATATAGAACAGCACTAAGCCAAGAAGATTAAGCCACCAAGCATGAATCTAAATTCAGACCAACTAATTTTCAAAATTTTAATTCATTGAAAAATGACTCAGTTGACATTAGGAACTAAAAGAACTACTAGAAGTATGTTTTTGAGATATTTAAATAATTTATTTTCATGTTTTTGTCTTAAATCATTTTTCTTCTTGTTGTTGTCTGATGGGACCCAAACTTGGACTGCTTTATCTATCACAACGAGCAAAATTGTTTGAAAACTATTTTTCTCACTCACAACTCTTCTTAAAAGCTCATAAGTTTTGTCCAGATTGAGAGTTGTATTTTATATGTCTGGAGTGATCAATCTAGACATATATTTTTGTGTATTTGAAAACTTCAGAGGTAGGAGAAGAAATACCCAAATTATTGTGTCCGGCCAAATGCTTGTATTGCCACATGAGAAAAGGGTCAAGTTTGGGTTTTTAATTTAACATGTCATTATCGTTTAACTCAAGTCATATATACATCTAAGAATAGGTTAAGGTAAAAGATGCAAAACGTTAACTAGATTCCAAAATAAGCAATGGAAAGGGGCATGCAGGATTGGAATAGAGAGTGAAGAAGAGGGTGACAAGGGAGAAAGGAGAGATAATGTGACCCTAATTGGTGATGTGGTGCATGTGTGGCATTTAAGGTACCAACTGCCAAGTAAGTTTGTTTAACATGTTGACAGTAGCGATCGATGTGACATAAAACATATTTGTAGAGTTTATTTTTTAATATTTTCTTTTTTGAAGGTTATTATGCATTACTCTTTCGAGAACTAAAATAATGAGTTATTCGTAAAATAATTTTTAATTGTTTGTTTTATTTAACAAAAGGTTTTATTTCTAAACATCACATACTTTGATTTGTATTGTTGTTGTCCAAAAACATGCAAACTCTATTTTGTACAACCGAAGCTTTGTGTTGTGTAAAATATACAATAAAAAATGTGAAAGATGTTTTTTTTATTCTAAGTCTTCTAAAAAATCTTCAAATTTTATTTTTATTGACTAATAGACTTAAAAAATCTTCAAATTTTATTTTTATTGACTAATTCAAAGATGTACTTTATATGTTTGAATTAATCAGTTAAAAAATATATTTTTATATATTTAAGAGCACTAAATAGTAAAAGAAGAAACACCCAAAAAAATATTTTGCAATTCGTCCAAAGACCCACCCAAAATTAATGGGTGAACCACCAACGTGCATTCCATTTTTAAAAACTAGTGGTAGAAGAAAACATGTGTAATGAAAAAGCAAAGAATGATTGATTACTTTTACCTCTTTTTTCTTCATTCACACCATAACACAAGCATTTAATTTAGTTTGTGAAAATATTTTTTATAGTCAATTTTAAAATGTGTTTTATTTTAAATAAAAGATTCTTGAAGTGAATTATTATTACACCGAGATTATGAAATGCTAGTTAATGAAGAGACATTTATTAAAATAATATTTAACAATTTTTATTATTTAAAAAAAAAAACAGACAATTGTTCATTTCAAAAGTATCTTATCTCTTTAATAAGTAAATTAACAAAAATTTAAAAACACGAAAATTAAAAATATTCTCCGGTGAAAACGAACCTATGTTTCTTTTTTACTAATATATATTTGCTATTTCTCTTCTCGACAAATTCTAAGGTGGGTCAGACCACCTTAGTAAGTGGTCCCTCGTGGATTAGTGTTTAAAATTCATTTAAAACTTTAGGGACGATCAATGAAATTTCTCAGAAGTATAAATTAACGAATCTCTCTTTTTTATAAAGTGGTCCACCGTAGTATTCGCCATCTCTTCAATCAAAGTAGAGAAGTTTGATAATTTATCTCCTAACTTCTGAATTTACCTAATTCAGACAATTGTTCATTTCAAAAGTATCTTATCTCTTTAATAAGTAAATTAACAAAAATTTAAAAAAACAAAAATTGAACATATTCTCTGGTGAAAACGAACTTATGTTTCTTTTTTACTAATATATATTTGCTATTTCTCTTCTCGACAAATTCTAAGGTGGATCAGACCACCTTAGTAAGTGTCCCTCGTGGATTAGTGTTTAAAATTCATTTAAAACTCTAGGGACAATCAACGAAATTTCTCAAAAGTATAAATTAACGAACTCACTCTTTTATAAAGTGATCCACCGTAGTATTCACCTTCTCTTCAATCAAAGTAGAGAAGTTTGATAATTTCTCTCCCAACTTCTAACTTTACCTAATTCAAACATACCAATTACAATTAGATACAATCATTTTATTTGTCAAATGTGGGGAAATAGAAAATTCCGATTTCTAATTCAAGTCATACCAACAAATACAATTTAAATAACATAGAAAAAATGACAAGGATAAGAATGCATAAAGATTATGATTGCCAGAATAAAGTAGCAAAGAGATAAACTACATCATGGATATGGATATAGCCTTAACACTGACATGATAAAGGTTCCCTACATTAAAAGTGTCGACCAACTCACTGATATAATGATCCGTGCAATTCTTGGCAAACTTTTCTTTTTTGTTCTTGTTCACCCAAAATCTCAAGGCCGACTTTATTGGTCATAGTGCGATATCTATGCACTAATTTGGGTGAAAGTTAACGTGTGAGTATATATATGAGCGAATTCTACGAATAGTGATTTACCTTAGATTCGTGTTTAACAATTGTTAGGTTCAAATGTAAGTTGTTAATTTTTATATTGATTAAGAATGATTTAAATCTTAGATATATAAGAGTAATGATCCATATACCTAATGTCTTGAAATTGTGTTAAGATGTGATGTCAAAATCTCCAGAGCCTTTGATCTATTGTTTCTCCCACACGCCCGAACTTCCAAATAAAAATCACTCAAAATTTTAAAGACCGTCAATGACACTCTTCAAAAATATATATATTAATTTTTATCTTTATGATTGAGATGGTTACAAGATTAGGGTTAGTCCACGCTCGCCAACTGTAGCATCCTTCAGTTATTTACCAATAAATTCCTACTTATTTTATATTATTTTTCTATTACCAATAATAAATAAGATAAGAACATAAAATAATTATCGCTCTTAAAATATAATTTTATTAAACAATATCGATTGCATGTCAACAAATTTAATATAATTATTGACTTTTTTAATTTTTTAATTCTCATAATTTACTAAATGACATCATATATTTAGTGAGGGAGGTAGTACTTCCTCTATCCCTAAATATAAACACTTAGTGTATATTTGACTCTTTTTTTAAAAAAATAATAATGTAATTAATGTGTTTATTTTATATATAAATGTAATTAAAATATCATTTGTATTAATATATATTAATTTTAACTTTTCATATTCTAAAATAGTTAGTGGTATTAATTAGTAATTTAAAATAGAATTTATATTTAATGACAACCTTTTTATTACTTATATTTAAGAACACAAACAGTAATTGATATCTTGAGAAAGTTCACATCGACACAACTGATTCTTGTTGAAAATAAACAAAATAAGGTTTATATCAATTAACCTTTACATGTGGTCCTAGAGTTGTAGGGGACAACATCTGAGACCCTTTTATTGTGAAAAGTACATACCATTACCACGTTTTGCAACAACATTTATAGCTAAAAGCAACATATATAGTATAGTGTGTGGCTCACCACTATACAACAACTTTGAGTTATCCCTAACACAATGTATTACTATCTCCAATATTTTTTTTTTAAAAGACAAATAAAATAAAAATAACACAATGTATTACTATCTCCAATTTTTTTTTAAAAGACAAATAAAATAAAAATAAATCTTCAAAAGTTGATGTATAAAAGTCAATGTATTTTTATATATCAACTTTTAAATATTAATTTTTAACTCATTTATCTCGTATGAATAAAATCAAAGAAAGTAATTAATTTTTTGCTTTAAATTTAAGACCACATTCACTTAACTTTTCTTCGATGACTTTAGATAAATTCTCAACCATTGAAGGTGAAAGGTAATTAGTCCAATCACCAATTTCACCTTTCCTAAACAAGTACTTGTTCTCAAAGTTCCTTCCAAATTTTCCAATCTTATTTATCTCGAACTCCTTCATTTTCTCAAAGCTGCACAACTTTATTATATTTTCAATCACACCCTCACTTTCTTCCTCCAATGTAAAAGGACAATTCAAGAACTTAGCCAATTTTTTCAATTCAAAATTAACATCATCTTTCAAATCCTCATACTTCAAAAAAAGAACCCTTTTTGGTCTCTCTTGACTCTCTTTCCAATAACCCAACATGTGATTCCAAAATGGGCCATACCCAATTTTCCCATTACAAAACATTTCAAAAGCTTCATCTAAACCCAATGTAGGCAAAGAATCTTGCTTGATTTTGTTGCAAAAAACCCAAGAAGATATAAAAGTGTCAAAAGGGTTCCTACAAATATAAACAATTTTGCAATTGGAAGAATCTTTGATTGAATTGGACAATGAATCAAAAGGAACATGTGTACCAAAAAGTCTAGGCTCATGAAAATTTGAAAAATTAGGAAGATTTTCATGATTGCCATAAACAGTGTACTCAATGAAAGGAACAAGATCATGAGGATTGAAACTAAGCAAAGGATGGTTTTTGGATGAAATGAAATGGTGTTGGCGATTCACAGTTGCAAAGGTAAGTGCTTTTAGCCAAGTTGTACCTGATTTTGGCACAGTTGCAACAAAAACATCACTATCTTTAGCTTGGAAGTGATTTTGAAAAGTGCTTATTGCTTGGATTTCAGCTGGTTGGCACCAAAATCCTTGGAATAGATACAAATAAGGTGTTCTCCAACCTTTCTCTCTTGGAAGAGAAAAAATCAAATCCTTCATATCTTGACTAAGGTTGTCTTGTTCTTCATTTGATGCCTCACCATTAATTGTATGAATTTTTGCAAATTTTGTAGGAGCCATTTGAATAAGATGATAATTTATATATATTTTTTAATAATAATAATAGGGTGGCAAATCAATACCAATAGTAATGGTACTATAGATTTAATTACTAGATAGAAGATATTGGCATGTGATACAATGCCTACCAAGTCACACCTATTTATAGCAAAACTTTTGAGCATTGGTTCATTCACATGTTGCTAAAAGAGGATAGTTTTTCTTATCAATAAATAAATGGAGCATTCACACGTGAAAAAAGTGCGCAAACTATTCACTTGATTTAGGCCTTCATATCTTAGCAATGTAGGACACTTGCAGTCATGCCGTGGATAAACTTGAGATGGTACGAACAACATTAAATGATTCAAATTTTAATCCTATATTTTTATATAAAATAAAAATAAAAAGTTGTCTTAAGATTTTAACTATCCAATAAATTACTAACAATATTCGCATTTACTACACACAATTCAAATTGACTTCTTCTATAACTTCTTATGATCGTCACATTTAGTTACTTTAAATATTTTTTTATCTCATATTAATGGTTTTTTTTTTTTAAAGTTAAAAGACAAATTTATTAAAGGAAAATAAAAACAAAAATTAGGGGATATGAATCTAATATTTTTTATCTTTCAATTTTTTTACAATATATCTAAGTTATCATATGTATATAATCATTAGTAACAACGACATTTAGATTTGCTTCCAAGTCAAAAATATTTTAACAATATTTTAAACATTGTTTAGATTTGCTTCCAAGTCAAAAATATTTTAACAATATTTTAAACATTGTTTTCATCTTACACTTATGTATTAAGTGTCTCATTTGTACTCTCTGTGCTACAGTGTATAACTTATTTGATCATTTAACTCAAATTAAGAAAAATATATAAATAAAAGAGAGGGAAAAATATTTGTACTAAATTACTACGATCAACTATTGACGTACTCACTATTCTCTATGTAATATTAAATATACAATTAGAAAAATAAATAAATAATAGTACATTAAAATTTGAAAGGATCGATTAATTTGAAGTTTTTTTATTTATAAAATGGTTATTTATTGTACGACAAAAAAAAATACTAGTTTATTAAATTAACGTTATTAAGTATTGAGGTATTTATCATATTGGGTGCACCAATCCTAAGAGGTCTACACTGCATTAAAAAAACAAAAAATAAAATAAAAAATAAATAAATAAAGATCCTGACCATGTTCTACTGGAATGATATTTTTTTTAGAGCCAAACTATAAAGTCCTAGTAAAATTCGAGCTTGAAATTTATAGCCCAAACCTATATTTTTTTAGACTTTTCGAGCCGACCCATACGAGCTAGTCCATCTTGACGGCTCTAAGTGCAACTAAGAGTAACGCAATCAAAGAAGAATAATTATGTTTCCGTATGGTTGAACACCAAATTTACTATGTTTTTGTTGCAATTTTAGTAGGTTATTTCCATTATTACTGAGTTTGATTTATTGATATATTTTCTCAGTAGTTTTACTTTCTCATTGGTTGAGAAAGCTTTGCTTTTCTTGTGAATATTGAATATGAAAATTTTCCTCTTTTTTGCAGAAATTATCAATTTATTGGTCATACTTATGCTACATGAATGTTGTAATCACGAAGCAAAAATCTTTTCATGATAAGTCAAAAGTTGCAAATTGTGTAGTTAGAAAATATGTTCTAATTCATAAGGAAGTTGTTGATAAAGTAGAAGGCAATAAAAATGTTACAACTCAATATCCTATGGTTGAGAAGGCTGTTTGCTCCAAGTATGAATGTGTTCCCTAATTTGTGTGTGGATAGCAACCTCTTTTGAGATTTGATGAATCTAGTTAAAAACTCTCGTTGATGGTGTGTTGATTAGTGTTGATCTCTTACATAAAGAAGATATGATTGACAATTTTGATTTTAAAAACTACTGTTAATAAAGATGTTTCTAATGTCATTAATGAGGTATTCGATAGAAGTTCGTCCGAGACAACTAATAATATAGTGAATAATGCTGATGAAATTCAGAGAGAAGATAATCAGGTAACTACGTTTCCCGATATGCATATTGTAGGCTCTTGGAGTGACACAATATCAGAGGATGAAACGATTCATGGTCTTCAAACACATGCAAAATATTATTTCAACGAGAATATTGCGCATGATATATGCCTATTTTAAATGAATTTTGGAACAAAAAAAAAATGGTTTTACTGAAATAGTCTCTAAGGTCAAGAAAAATACTAAAAAGCCATATTACTATTATATATAAAAATCGCTCTAGGGGTTTGCATGACATTTAATATATATTTTTTCGTTTTCTTTTTGTAGGTTAGGTTTATCGGCTCAAGCTTTTTTTTCCCTCTTTTTTTACTAATGAAATTTTAGATTATGAAAAAATAATAATATTTCATTCATAAGTAGTTTTAAATATTTTATATGCATATTATTTTTTTGAATTACTTCAATTATACCTTGTGTAAAATATGTGGCTTTCACAAAAACACTTCCACCAAGAGTTTTATACCTTGGGCCATTGAAAATATTGAAGAGAAATAATGAATGGACAGTTGAGTATTCTACTCTGCACCCCTACACCTAAACCTGTCACTTCCTCAATCAACGTGAAAATACAATTTTACCCTTTTAACCTTCTATAAAACCTTTAATTTTGTTATCATTCATTTTCACCCTCATTCGAAACTTTAAAAAATTCACCATAACTTTCGAATATTTCCAAATTTTTGAAATAAAAAAAGTAAGTGCCACTTGAATTTTTCATACCATCAAAATAAAAAATTTCAAATTTTCGAAATAACTTTTTTCTAGATTTTTAAAAGTTTCGAGCAATCTGAAAATTCAAAACTTTTTATATTTGGAAACTTTTGAAGCTTCCAAATTTAGAAATTTTCAAAATGTAATCCTTATTTTAAAAATTTGAAAGTTTTGAATATTTTCGGAAGTTTTAAATTTTTGAAATAAGGATTACATTTCAAAAATCTAGAAAGTTTCAAAAGTTTCTAAATCTGGAAAATTTCTATTTCTAAACTCTCAAAAATTTGAAAAAGTTTATTTCGAAAGTATGAAAAATTCGAGTGCACTTATTTTTTTTATTTAAAAAATTTAAAAATATTCAAAAGTTACGGGGAATTCTTTAAATTTTTGAAAGAGGAAGTGAAAAATGAGTGGTAAAAAAATTGAAGATTTTATAATAAGATAAAATTGTAATTTTACGTTGACTGAATATGTGATAAATTTAAGTGTGGAGTGCAAGATAAAATACTCTGGATGGTTGGATGTGAAAAGTTTTAAAGATAAAAAGTTGTGCTTATATTATGTCTAGAATTGGTTGAATGATATCATTTAGAAATTTGCAAATTCAATGTGGTGGGCCAACTCAACATATACACATGGATTTCAAATTTTTTTAATTTATTGTATATATTTAATATTCAACTAATATGAATTTCTTTTTTCATTAACGAAATAATAAATACTACTAGAAATTTATATATAATTATGATTTCTCAGTTTTGAATTCAATAAATAATATTTAATATAATAATATTGGTATTTATCAACTAAGTTAAAATTTAAGGACTTCAAATAACATGAATTTAATTCTTTTAAAATGAAAAGTTAATAAAATAAATAAATTAATAATTGATATTATAATTATTCATGATTGATCATATATATAATGTACATATATAATATCAATTAATAATTTATTCATCAATAATTAATATTACTTAATTTATTCTTTAAAATAAATTATTTATTTTAAAATATTATTTTTATCTAAAAATAAAATAAATAAATCACACACAACTATAAAATTTCCTAAATTCAAATTTAAAATACAGTATTCAGTTCAATAATATTAGCATTTTTATCAGAAGAGTTATACTTTCTAGATGCTAAAATATTCTAATTCAGGTAATATAAACAAACTAGGTCACACAATATAGACACAAGAATTGCTCCATATCTTGAATGGAATTATGCTTTGTATTATCCATGGATCGATGCAACACAATTTATTCTTAGCATGACCCTTGTCTCTTAATAAGTTGTTATTATACCATTTGATCCTTTGCCTTAGGATATCTAGTTCATAGGTTGAGTACCCTTAATAGAGAAATTAATATATGGGCATTAAAACCTTCTCTAATATTTGCAACACTATCAAAATAGATCAATGTAGCTGGAATGTACTTATCATACATAGGAATATCTTATAAAATTATTCCAATCACCATCACTATAACCTTCTAGTCTAGTGGAAAACTTGTGATAACAATCATGATCATTGTATCGAATTTCTAGTACAAAGGAAAACGTTAGATCGGAATCTCCATCATTATAACTTTTTAGCCATTTTGAATGTGGATATACTGGATGTAGATTTGTTGTAATAATTATATTGGTAATCGTAGATTCGAGATTAGATTGTTTAAATTTAATATTCTTTTTTAAATTAAAATCTAAAGTAAAATCTAGACGGTTCAACCTCGATTATAAAACTATCGAGTGGCGATTGTATAATTGCGGAAATTTAATGACTGTACGCAGTCACTACATCGATAAGTATAAAATTGAGATCAAATTATTCAAAATTTAAATTTTGTATTTTATTCTTTATAAAATTAAAATCTAATTTGAAAACTAGATTTCAAATGCATAATAGTAGAAATTTCCTGACTACGGCTAATTTATATATGGATTTGATATCCCATTTTTAGGAGAAGTTCTACTATACAATTAAAATTAGAAAATAGAAAATAGAATGTGTATCGATACTATGAATTTTTTAATCAATAATATCTTTAATTTGTTTACGTGTGTATTACTATATATAATATCTATTAAATTGACTAAATTAAAAATATTGGTACATAAATAACATATCATTCAATTATTAATAATTTAATTTTAATAATACTAAAATATGTTAATTTATCTTTAAAAATCTCATGACAATACTTAGTGGAGTGGTGGTTAAGCTTTAGTACAATTTTTCTCATTAATAATACTTAGTTGTGGAGTGGTTGTTAAACTTTAGTACAATTTTTTTTAATTATATTTATAGTTATTTATTTGTACTAGTATTTATTGGTTGACTAGTTCGTTTGCGTGTATATTGTGTTACTTACAGCCTTGTAAGTTTAGAGTGACTCACGTGAGAGAAAATAATCACCACCAACATCAAATTTTCTTAAATTTTTGAGTTAATTGTTACGATTTATTTTTGATTTTTTTTAAAAAAGGAGTTAATTCATTTGTTAATTCTTTTTTAAAAATTATTATGAATTTAAATAGATTAAATAAAATTAATAAATTTATGATTTTAGCAGTAGTTTACCTCGATTTAATTGTTACGATACGATTTAAAAAGAGGAGTTAATTCATTTGTAATTTTTTTAAAAAAAAACTCTTGTGAATTTAAATAGATTACAATAAAATTAATAAATTTATGATTTTAGTAGTAATTTACGAGGTTACGAGTTTAGATTGATTGAAGTTTTATAATGTAAATTTTTAACAATATTTATTTAATTTATGATTCTACGTAGTATATATTGGTTTTAGAATGTAAACTTGCAATTTTCGTATTATTGTTATTTCTTAAATTTCTACTATGATATATTTATCTATTTAGTAATATACATGTTTTATTATAGAGATGAAATGTTGAATAATTGTAGAGATATGTTGAATTACTTTTGTTTTAATTTTAATGGTATTATATTATATTATCTATAGGTTAGTTGTAATATTAGGTATACTTTTATGAGTTTATGATGCAAGTCTCCAATTCAAGTCTATTTAGACTATATGAGTTTCATTTTTTTTTCCTTGTTATAGAGCCGCCGTGAGTGCTAACAAAAACCTGAGTCTCCCTTTCTTTTTTTTTCTTCTATTATAGAGGGGTAATTTACAACTATTTTTTAGTTTGAAATTACCCTTCTAATTTATTTTACTTTTTTAGTTTATTTAAATAAGCGATTTTCATACGCTTTAATTTTTCTTTTACATTTTTGTGTGATTTTGTCGTCTGAGTGTGACGTTTTGTTTGTCTGTTTGGTGTGACATTTTTTGTTTTCTCATCTTGTTGTGGTGTTCATTGATTTAAATCGAAAGAGTAGTTTTGATTCATTACAAATTTTAATCAATGACTTTGGCGTCTGTAATTTAAATGCATAGATATTTCGAACACTTTGGTGGTGTCATATTCGGCATGTTGTTATTTTGGTCTATATGTTGTTGTTTTATTCTATTAACTTGAGTGTTGTGAGTTTGTTCGTATATTCATCATTTTTTGCTATAGAAAATTTGAATTTTTTTTATATTGATGTGTTCAACTCATTTGAATAAATGAATGAATGAATATCGCTTTTTTAGTAAAAAAAAAAACGCTCTATCAAATTTGATACTCTTGGCTAGCACTGCGACATGATTATAGATACATTGACTGATCTTGCACAAAATATTGGGAGAACGACAAATATTAATTAATATATTATAATTGAAGTTTTCAACGACATAGACTTGGAAGATTTGAGTGAGAGTTGCGCACTTATGGAGGAAAATATGATAACTATATTCAACATTTCAGTCATATTAGATAAACCTACTGGAGAGCAAAGGGATCATTTGCTCCCACTCCATATTAAGGCTTAAATCGAAGGAATTCCAATAAACATCGTTCTAGTTGGTGGTGGAGCAATCGTAAACCTAATCTGAAGGGTCGTGTTTTAAAGGATTGACAAAGAGCAATTAGATTTAATGACTACAAATTCAAAGTCGTAATGGAAATGTCACCTTTGGCTAACAATAAATAATTGCAAACCTTCTTAAGTAAGGTTAATTCTTAAGGAGGTTTATTTCAAATTTGTTAGGTAGACCCACGTTTTTATGGCATTGATCAAGTTGAAGGTTGGACAAGATCTCGTTTTGGAGGATCAATATCAAGAGGTTTTTCACCACCGATTGATACAATTATTCCAAATTAGGGAGTTTTTATGTTTAAAAAAATAAATACAACGATTCCACCACTTCCATTAACTAAGAGATAAGTTGCCCCTATTTCAAATTAGAGAGTTTTTACGTTCGAAAGAATAAATACAACAATTTCACCACTTCCACTAACTAAGAAATAAGTTGAGTGTTTAAACCAAATAAAGAAGGTGTATGATGTCAACTTACTTCTTCTAAATAATAGTACAGATAATATAATTGAAAGAAAACAATAATTTAATTTTTAAAAACTAAAAATTAATGTTATTAATAATAATTTTTCGTCTCCTATATCATTTTAGTGTTAAATGAGTTTTTTAATTCTGTTAAATATATCATATGTTATTTTTAATTCATCTAAAATCTTTCTTTAAATAATAGTTTCTCAAATATTTTTTATCAACAATTTTGATCCTTACTTCTAAGTTAATTCATGTATATCATTTAAATTTTTAAATAATTTTTTAAAATATATTTAAAATATTATACAAATATCTTTTACAAAAATTTGATTTTTTTTATAACAAAAGATAAATTTAATATGAATTTTTAAACGCTAAAAAGTTATATTTAATTCATTCTTTATTAGAAAATTCTAAATATTTGTAGAAGAGATTCTTATAATGATCTAAACGTGTATACAAATTATCATTCAAATATTTAAACAATACACTTGAATTGATTAAAAACCAGGACCAAAATTGTTGAATAAAAATATTTGAAGAAAATTTTTAGAGGACTAAAAATGACGTATGATATATTTATAGGAACAAAAATATATTTAATCACTTTTTTTATATAAAAAATATCTAATTAAATAATCAAGTGGTTGAACCCAATTGATAATCTCTCAGGAGATCACGAATTTGAACCATAACTAAACCAATCTTTCAAAAGACTTTATTTATCTTTTGGTGAAACTTCATATTATCGCGACCAATTCTCTTGAAAATAAAAAAATTAAGATAAAATAATAATTATTCACATGAAATATATTAATATATCCAAATAAAAATAACACACAACAAATGAACATTTTATATGAAAATGTATCTTTTATAGAACTTTACATGAAAAGACATCCACATCTCTATAAAAAATTATTTTTCTGAGTAAAAAAATATGATAAGTACAATTGAAAAGTCAGTAAAATAAAATCAAATAACTTACAATTTAAGACTAAATAATAGTATATTACTA
Organism: Cicer arietinum; assembly: GCF_000331145.2. Taxonomy (NCBI): domain Eukaryota; kingdom Viridiplantae; phylum Streptophyta; class Magnoliopsida; order Fabales; family Fabaceae; genus Cicer; species Cicer arietinum. Next base: position 2,867,462 of record NC_021164.2, read on the forward strand.
AACCTAATTATTCATATTGGTTCAATCTGTGTCATTCAATATTAAAAACTAAAATTTTTGTTACAATTTTGCAATGCGTTATAATCAATATTAAAACATTAATATCGCAAGTTGATGAATTGTATCTTGAATTCGGAAATGAGCCAAGAAATCTTAGACTTGTCAATGTTAATGTTAAATATAGAAAGAATAAAAAACAAATCCATTGAGAAAAATGTATGTAAGAAGAGGTATGTGTTCTTTAATCTTCCTTATTGGTCCAGTCTAGATGTTAGACATTGTATTGATGTGATGCACGTGGAGAAAAACGTATGTGATAGGAACACTTCTCAATATTTCAGGAAAAACAAAGGATGGATCGAATGCTCATTTAGATATGGTTGAGATAGGTATATGACAAGAATTAGCTCCACAATCATCAGGTAACCGAGCATATTTGCCTCCAGCTTGTCATACCTTATCAAAATATGAGAGAAGACTTTTTGTGAGACTCTAAGGGGCATAAAAGTGCCAACGAGATATTCTTCAAATGTAAAGAGTCTTATCTCAATGAAATATCTAAAATTAGTTGGTTTAAAGTCTTATGATTGCCATGTATTAATGCAACAACTACTACCGGTCGCTATTCGTGGAATATTGCCTAAAAAGTGAGAGATGTTTTAACTAGGTTTTGCTTATTCTTCAATGATATATGTAGCAAAGTCATTGATCCTAAAAAATTAGATGAGTTGGAAAATGAAGCTGTTATTATTTTGTGCCAACTAGAGACGTATTTTCCTCCTACTTTTTTTGACATCATGGTTCACTTAATTGTTCATATAGTGAGAGAAAATTAGATTATGTGGTCCTGTTTATTTAAGGTGGATGTATCCAATTGAGCGGTGCATGAAGATCTTAAAAGGGTATGTGAAGAATTCAAACCGTCCTGAAGCATCTATTGTTCAAAGGTACATTGCAGAAGAAGCTATTGAGTTTTGTTCAGACTATATGTCAAAAGCAGACACTATAGGAGTTCCTAAGTCTCGTCATCAGGATAGATGTACAGATAAGGGTATACGAGGTTTAAAACTTAAGAGCATGAGGCGTGAGGAATTACTTCAAGCACATTTGTATAAATTGAATAATACTGAGGAGGTTCAACCTTACCTTTCTGCTCACAAAAATATTGTCAAGGAAAAAAATGCTCGAATGAATGAAAAATGGTTGTTGAATGAGCATAACAAGACTTTCTTAAAGTAGTTTAAAGAAACCACTTTAACCGATAATACATGTTCTGTTACATTAAAATGGCTAGTAGATGGGCCTAATTTTGATGTCATAACTTGGACCGGCTATGATATCAATAATTTTACCTTATATAGAAAGGCTCAAGATGATAAAATTACAATGCAAAATAGTGGAGTTATGGTTGTCACTGAGTCAATGCACTTTTCAAGTTCAAAAGATAAAAATCCTGTTGTGACATCAATATCTTACTTTGGGATCATTGAAGAAATTTGGGATGTCGATTTTATTAAGTTTAAAGTTCCTATTTTTAAATGTAAATGGATTGCCATAAACAATGGTGTTAAAATTGATGAATTTGGTTTTACATTGGTAGACCTTGGAAAAGTAGCTTATAAGGGTGAGCCTTTTATTATGGCATCTCAAGCAAGACAAGTGTTTTATGTTAGTGATCTTTCTAACTAAAGGTGGTCAATGGTTCTCAAAAGTAAAAACATGTATGGACCTAATGAAAGTCTAGGTTCACTACCAAATATTTTTGAGACTCCTTCTTTCTCAAAACAAATACCTGGTTCCATTTTGGAAAATATAGAGGACGATGTGTATGTCACTCGTGATGATCATCAAGAAGGGATATGGGAGAATATTCAAACATGACGGTTTTAGGAAATAAAACGGTACAATATCACAGTTTTATATAAACTTTGCTTTGTTTTTAATTTTTTACTTGCAATAGTGTCATCCTTATATGATAGTTTATATATAGCGTTATGTTATTTATTCATTATTTTGAATTTTGAATTGTTACTGACCATAATTATATATTTTTTAAATAGAGACACATGGGTGATCCCTGAGCGTCTTCACAAAATGGATCAAATACTAACTCTACCCAAAAAAAGAGTAGACGCGACACACGTATGAAAAAGTTGTTACGTAAGTGTAAGGATGGTGATAAGTTATCACTAACTATTATATTTGTTGTGTAATGTAGAAAAAATGGAATGTTCCTAATAACAAATTTATTAAAAAAAATGTTTTCAATATATGGGTGAGCGTTGGAGGACATTTAAAGTTACATAACAAGGAGATACTTAAATAATGGGGACATGAGTCACAAATCTCCTGTTGATGTATATCCTTTTATTGATGATGAAATATGGCAGACGTTCATTAACACCAAAGATGATCCTTCTTTTCAGGTTAGTTGTATATATGATTTGATTGTTCTTTCTAATACTTTAGTATTATCTTTAATTGGTTTGTTACTTACAGTAGCAGAAAAGAAAGAAGCCACAAATGATTAAATCTTTTAATAAGTACCCCCACATATTGTCTCGTGGGGATATGCATTACTAGAGAAGAAGATGATTCAAGAGAAATTAAAAGAAAGGCAAAGATTAGCCAAAGATTCAGAAGTTCCACCTCCATCTCCACCATCACGCCATGAGAGGTGGAAGAGATCCCGACAAACACCATCAGGATAATACACATCAAACGAAACACGTCTTATTGTTGAAAAAATTGTAACTAAATATGTAATTCTAATTTCTTAATTACATATTTATGCATATCAAGTTTAATATATATATATATATATATATATATATATATATGTATGTTTTAGGATTCTCTTGTGGAACAAACATCTCAAGGAAACTTCCATCCAAAAGGACGTCAAGATATTTTGTCGGAAGCTATTGGGCGACCAGAACACCCTGGTCGTGTTCGGGCAGTTGGTAGAGGTGTGGGGATTCTCAAATACTTTGGATCACATTCTCGTCCATCCTCTACTCCACCTATTATGAGTAGCGACCAAATAGAGACCATAAAAGCATAGCTTACTAAGGTGATTGGAGAGCAAGTGATGCAAGATATATCATCTATGGTTTTCGCCAACAAAACAATAATTTCCATATTGGCTCTCCTAATACCACTTTAAATGCAAGGACAAATGGTAGTTGTTTTGGTGTGCCACCTATACTAGATGAAGTGGACGATATCTGTAACACCCCGATTTTCAAAGCGATGGTGCATTTTTTTTCAAAATAAATTAAAATAAAATAGAGAAAAACAAATAAGGAAATACCTTTTGATAAATAATGGAGTCATTATAATTTACAAGCAGCGGAAAAGTTTCTCAAAATATGAATCCAAAATATTTACACATCAAAAGTTGGTACATGTAACCCATCGAAAATAACATGTGAAGCTGACAATATTAGTATAGGTACAGTCTTCCATTTTAAAATAAATACAAATTAAAAGAAAGACGTCTGCTCCCTCTATGTCAACCTAATCTGATCATTCTCCAAACAAACTAAACGCCCTGAGTGATCTCCACGCGCCCCGTGAGATCCTCCTACATAGCTCCAGTCGAGCATTCCCATCTACATTCCCATCCGTAGGGTACGAACCGATAGGATCGTCCTGGCTCTCATCTGAGGGCAAAGCCCAGATTTCCACAATAAGGGTCACCAATCGAAATTAACAGTTAACACATAACATTTAAATTTTCAAATGCACAAGAATGACCTTTCAACCTAGCATGCACCTTAAAAGGGTTTTCCATATGCTAAAGTTCATGTAACACTTGCCAAATAAAAATGAAATCAAAATAAGGTTCTCAAACCCTCAAGTAATACATAGCTAACCAAGACATTGATAAATCAATGAGCAATCTTTTATCTAACTCAAAATAAGAATTTTCACTGGGCCAATCAATTGGGAAATCGATTTGGATGAAGGATCTTTGTAAAATTTGAACTCTGGGCTCAATTCAATCGATTGGGGAATCGATTGAATGAAGGACTGAGCTCCAGTACTAATGCCAATCGATTTCCAAATCGATTTTGTCAGTTTTGCTGAGTTCCTGTCTTTCTGCCAATCGATTTCCAAATCGATTTCTTAAAAGATTTTGAAAGACATATTTATACAATCGATTGGCAAATCGATTATGTTAAAATAGTGAAGTTCCTGCAACTCATCCAATCGATTGGGAAATCGATTTCCCTGCTTATTCTTCCAAAAATACTTAAACTAATTCAATCACACTCACACATAACTCCAAAACTTAACACTTAGCAA
>NC_021164.2:2872323-2896984 GCF_000331145.2 Cicer arietinum
CCATCAAGATCCAAACTAAGAATAGGGCCACCACAATTTAAGAGTATTTCGTCCGTAGGCTTAAAATCTTCAGCTAACACCATAAACACAAACAATGCAACACAAACAAAGTATACATTTGTGTTCCTCGTCATCACACAAGGTGGTGGTGTGAAGTAGGAGTTTGTGGTTATAATTAGGGAAGAAGATTGTTATGAAGGAGAGAAGAGGGAAGAAGGAAGTACTAAGAAGAGGGAAGAAGAAAGTACAACGCGGAGAGATGAAGGAAGAAGAAGTACAGTACTGCGCGGGGAAGAAGGAACACGTAACAAGGTTGCCTTCACTGGGTTTATTATGACGGTGGCTTTTGCTTATGATTATATGTTTCGAATCACCATATAATTGGCCAAAGCCGATTATTTTTTATGTATATTTTTTAATTAGATTTGAATTAATGAGACATTAATATATTTTTATATAACATAATTTGTATATGTTATATATTATTTCACCCTTAAGTTTTATTTTAATTATTATTATTATAATTATTATAATAATAATACATTAGATTACATTTTTATATATTTTATTTTAGTAAAAGATTTTATTTTTATATGTACTGATTAAAATATATTTTTATATGAGTTTTAGGTTGATTGAAGGTATTAAATATTGAGGTTACAAATTGAGTGATTTTTATTGAGATTGGTTATGTTGATAAAATATTTATTTTAAATTTGTTAATCGGCAACTATATTGTTAATGTAATAATACTTTTTTTTTAGGTATTGTATTGGTATTATAAAGTAATAAATATTTTTAAATATAAAAATATTACAAATGAAACACTTATTTTGAGATGGATAAAATAATTTATTTTAAACAAAATATTTTATTGATCACTTAATTTAATCTTAAGTATCAATATAATCATTTATCTTTTGTGTTTTCAATTTTGATAATTTATTTAATTGTAAGTAACTATTTGATCTTTAATATCTTAAAACGAAAACAACATAATCATTTTTTTACATAAACTTAGAACTCAATAAATTCATTATTAATTTTAAAAAAATTCATGTTTATCAAATCCATTATCCTAATATTTAAATAAATTTATATTTTTATCTCCAACACCATGATTTAAGATGGTGATGTCTAATAATTGAGAGATAGAAGATCCATGCTATTGAACATTGTTTAATTATACTAATAATGATATGTTAATTTTAAAATAAATAAAAAAAATTAAAATCTATCTTTCTTTTAATTTTAGAAAAAACTAAATTGTTACGTTAATTAAATTAAAAAATTTATAAAAACTACTTTTTAATTTTAAAAATATTACTTTTTGAATCAAATAAAAAAAAATTATTTTTTAAATTAAATAAAAATAAACTCAAAACATATTTTAATTTTAAAATTATTTTTTAAAATAATCATAAGCAAAAGCCCATGTCATAATAAACCCAGTGAAGGCAACCTTGTTACGTGTTCCTTCTTCCCCGCGCAGTACTGTACTTCTTCTTCCTTCATCTCTCCGCGTTGTACTTTCTTCTTCCCTCTTCTTAGTACTTCTTTTTTCCCTCTTCTCTGCTTCATAACAATCTTCTTCCCTAATCATAACCATAAACTCCTACTTTACACCACCACCTTGTGTGATGACGAGGAACACAAATGTATACTTTGTTTGTGTTGCATTGTTTGTGTTTATGGTGTTAGCTGAAGATTTTAAGCCTACGAGCGAAATACTCTTAAATTGTGGTGGCCCTATTCTTAGTTTGGATCTTGATGGCCGTTCATGGTCCACTGATCGTGGCTCGAATTTTGGTTCTGGAAAATCCACCATGTCAGAGGTTGCAACTAATGATCCTGCAGTCCCTCAAGTTCCCTTCATCACAGCGCGGATTTTCGAATCACCATATACCTATAGTTTTCTGGTTGGGTTTTCCTCAGGTTATATTTTTATCCGACTTCTTATTCGGGTCTTAATATATCAGATGCCCGATTTGGCGTGACATCCCAATACTACACCTTGCTTAGGAACTTCAGTGTTCTTGAGACCACTTTGGATTCAAAGGATCATTATGTTGTGAAGGAATATTCCATCCACATTAATGGAGGTACATTGAACGTAACTTTTACTGCATCTACCACTGCAATTAATGCATTTGTCAATCCACTAATGATGATGTCCATGTGATTGTTGGTATTAGAAGTGTCTTCACCATTGACAACATAACTGCACTTGAGGATGTTTATAGGTTAAATTTGGGTGGGAGTAATATTCTGGGTTCTCGTGATACTGGCATGTTTAGGTCTTGGAGTGCTGACGCGTCTTTCATACTAGGAACTGCATTTGGAGCTGTGAATGGTGGTATAGAAGTGAATATTGAGTATCCTCCAGGAACACCGTCTTATATTGCTCCGACTATTGTTTTCTCGTCGGCCCGATCGATGGGTCCAAACGCCAATATCAACTTGAGTTACAACTTGACTTGGACATTCTCAATTGATTATGGGTTTGTTTATCTTGTGAGACTACACTTTTGTGAGGGCACCACGGTGATAACCAAAGTTAATCAAAGAGTATTCAAAATATTCCTCGCTAATCAAAGTGCTTTTAACAAGGCTGATGTTATTGCCTGGGCAAGTACTTTTAACCTTCCACATAAACTTATTCTAATATTTAATTGTAAGTAAAATTGTTCACCATCTTATTTAATTGTAAGTAACTATTTAATCTTTAATATCTTAAAACGAAAACAACATAATCATTGTTTTTACATAAACTTATAACTCAATAAATTCATTATAAATTTTAAGAAAATTCATGTTTATCAAATCCATTATCCTAATATTTAAATAAATTTATATTTTTATCTCCAACAACATGATTTAAGATGGTGATGTATAATAATTGAGAGATGGATGATCCATGCTATTGAACAATGTTTAATTATACTAATAATGATATGTTAATTTTAAAATAAATAAATAAAATTAAAATCTATATTTCTTTTAATTTTAGAAAAAATAAGTTGTTACGTTAATTAAATTAAAAAATTTATAAAAACTACTTTTTAATTTTAAAAAAATTATTTTTTGAATTAAATAAAAAATTTATTTTTTAAATTAAATAAAAATAAACTCAAAACATATTTTAATTTTAAAATTATTTTTTAAAATAATCATAAGCAAAAGCCCCCGTCATAATAAACCCAGTGAAGGCAACCTTGTTACGTGTTCGTTCTTCCCCGCGCAGTACTGTACTTCTTCTTCCTTCATCTCTCCGTGTTGTACTTTCTTCTTCCCTTCCACTGATGATGATGTCCATGTGATTGTTGGTATTAGAAGTGTCTTCACAATTGACAACAGAACTGCACTTGAGAATGTTTATAGGTTAAATGTGGGTGGCAGTAATATTCCGGGTTCTCGTGATACTAGCATGTTTAGGTCTTGGAGTGCTGACGCGTCTTTCATACTAGGAACTGCATTTGGAGGTGTGAATGGTGGTATAGAAGTGAATATTGAGTATCCTCCAGGAACATCGTCTTATATTGCTCCTATTGTTTTCTCGTCGGCCATGGGTCCAATCGCCAATATCAACTTGAGTTACAACTTGACTTGGACATTCTCAATTGGTTCTGGGTTTATCTATCTTGTGAGACTTCACTTTTGTGAGGGCACCACGGTGATAACCAAAGTTAATCAAAGAGTATTCAAAATATTCCTAGCTAATCAAAGTGCTTTTAATACGGCTGATGTTATTGCCTGGGCAAGTACTTTTAACCTTCCACATAAACTTTTCCTAATATTTAATTGTAAGTAACATTGTTCACCATCTTGTTTAATTGTAAGTAACTATTTGATCTTTAATATCTTAAAACGAAAACAACATAATCATTTTTTAACATAAACTTAGAACTCAATAAATTCATTATCAATTTTAAGAAAATTCATGTTTATCAAATCCATTAACCTAATATTTAAATAAATTTATATTTTTATCTCCAACAACATGATTTAAGATGGTGATGTCTAATAATTGAGAGATAGAAGATCCATGCTATTGAACAACGTTTAATTATACTAATAATGATATGTTAATTTAAAAAAAAAAATTAAAATCTATATTTCTTTTAATTTTAGAAAAAATAAATTGTTACGTTAATTAAATTAAAAAATTTATAAAAAGTAGTTTTTAATTTTAAAAAAATCATTTTTTGAATTAAATAAAAAAAATTATTTTTTAAATTAAATAAAAATAAACTCAAAACATATTTTAATTTTAAAATTATTTTTTAAAATAATCATAAGCAAAAGCCCCTGTCATAATACACCCAGTGAAGGCAACCTTGTTACGTGTTCTTTCTTCCCCGTGCAGTATTGTACTTCTTCTTCCTTCATCTCTCCGCGTTGTACTTTCTTCTTCCCTCTTCTTAGTACTTCCTTCTTCCCTCTTCTCTCCTTCATAAAAATCTTCTTCCTTAATTATAACCATAAACTCCTACTTCACACCACCACCTTGTGTGATAACGAGTAACACAAATGTATACTTTGCTTGTGTTACATTGTTTGTATTTATGGTGTTAGCTGAAGATTTTAAGCCTACAGAAGAAATACTCTTAAATTGTGGTGGCCCTATTCGGTTCAAAGGATCATTATGTTGTGAAGGAATATTCCATCCACATTGATGGAGGTACATTGAACGTAACTTTTACTCCATCTACCACGGTAATTAATGCATATGCATTTGTCAATGGGATTGAGGTCAAGTTGATGCCTAATATTTATACTTCCACTCATGATGATGTCCATGTGATTGTTGGTATTAGAAGTGTCTTTACCGTTGACAACAGAACAGAACTGCACTTGAGAATGTTTATAGGTTAAATGTGGGTGGGAGTAATATTTCGGGTTCTCGTGATACTGGCATGTTTAGGTCTTGGAGTGCTGACGCGTCTTTCATACTAGGAACTGCATTTGGAGCTGTGAATGGTGGTATAGAAGTGAATATTGAGTATCCTCCAGGAACACCGTCTTATATTGCTCCGACTATTGTTTTCTCGTCGGCCAAATCGATGGGTCCAAACGCCAATATCAACTTGAGTTACAACTTGACTTGGACATTCTCAATTGATTTTGGGTTTGCCTATCTTGTGAGACTTCACTTTTGTGAGGGCACCACGGTGATAACCAAAATATTGAGTATCCTCCAGGAACACCGTCTTATATTGCTCCGACTATTGTTTTCTCGTCGGCCAAATCGATGGGTCCAAACGCCAATATCAACTTGAGTTACAACTTGACTTGGACATTCTCAATTGATTTTGGGTTTGCCTATCTTGTGAGACTTCACTTTTGTGAGGGCACCACGGTGATAACCAAAGTTAATCAAAGAGTATTCAAAATATTCCTCGCTAATCAAAGTGCTTTTAATACGGCTGATGTTATTGCCTGGGCAAGTACTTTTAACCTTCCACATAAACGTATCCTAATATTTAATTGTAAGTAACATTGTTCACCATCTTATTTAATTGTAACTAACTATTTGATCTTTAATATCTTAAAACGAAAACAACATATTCATTTTTTTACATAAACTTAGAACTCAATAAATTCATTATCAATTTTAAGAAAATTCATGTTTATCAAATCCATTATCCTAATATTTAAATAAATTTATATTTTTATCTCCAACTACATGATTTAAGATGGTGATGTCTAATAATTGAGAGATAGAAGATCCATGCTATTGAACAATGTTTAATTATACTAATAATGATATGTTAATTTTTTTTTTTTAAAAAAAAATCTATATTTCTTTTAATTTTTGAAAAAATAAATTGTTACGTTAATTAAATTAAAAAATTTATAAAAACTACTTTTTAATTTTAAAAAAATTATTTTTTGAATTAAATAAAAAAAATTATTTTTTAAATTAAATAAAAATAAACTCAAAACATATTTTAATTTTAAAATTATTTTTTAAAATAATCATAAGCAAAAGCCCCTGTCATAATAAACCCAGTGAAGGCAACCTTGTTACGTGTTCCTTCTTCCCCGCGCAGTACTGTACTTCTTCTTCCTTCATCTCTCCGCGTTGTACTTTCTTCTTCCCTCTTCTTAGTACTTCCTTCTTCCCTCTTCTCTCCTTCATAAAAATCTTATTCACTAATCATAACCATAAACTCCTACTTCACACACCACCTTGTGTGATGACGAGGAACACAAATGAATACTTTGTTTGTGTTGCATTGTTTGTGTTTATGGTGTTAGCTGAAGATTTTAAGCCTACGAACGAAATACTCTTAAATTGTGGTGGCCCTATTCTTAGTTTGAATCTTGATGGCCGTTCATGGTCCACTGATCGTGGCTCGAATTTATGTTCTGGAAAATCCACCATGTCAGAGGTTGCAACTAATGACCCTGAAGTCTCTCAAGTTCCCTTCATGACGGCGCGGATTTTAGAATCACCATATACCTATAGTTTTCCGGTGGCTTCTGGTTGGATTTTCCTCAGGTTATATTTTTATCCGGCTTCTTATTCGGGTCTTAATATATCAGATGCCCGATTTGGCGTGACATCCCAATCCTACACCTTGCTTAGGAACTTCAATGTTCTTGAGACCACTTTGGGTTCAAAGGATCATTATGTTGTGAAGCAATATTCCATTCACATTGATGGAGGTACATTGAACTTAACTTTTACTTCATCTACCACTGTAATTAATGCATATGCATTTGTCAATGGGATTGAGGTCATGTCGATGCCTAATATTTATACTTCCACTGATGATTATGTCCATGTGATTGTTGGTATTAGAAGTGTCTTCACCGTTGACAACAGAATAGAACTGCACTTGAAAATGTTTATAGGTTAAATGTGAGTGGGAGTAATATTCCGGGTTCTCATGATACTGGCATGTTTAGGTTGGAGTGTTGACGCGTCTTTCATACTAGGAACTGCATTTGGAGTTGTGAATGGTGGTATAGAAGTGAATATTGAGTATCCTCCAGGAACACCGTCTTATATTGCTCCGACTATTGTTTTCCCGTCGGCCAGATCGATGGTTCCAAACGTCAATATCAGCTTGAGTTACAACTTGACTTGGACATTCTAAATGGATTCTGGGTTTTCCTATCTTGTGAGACTTCAGTTTGGTGAGGGCACCACGGTGATAACCAAAGTTAATCAAAGAGTATTCAAAATATTCCTCGCTAATCAAAGTGCTTTTAATACGGCTGATGTTATTGCCTGAACAAGTACTTTTAACCTTCCACATAAACTTATCCTAATATTTAATTGTAAGTAACATTGTTCACCATCTTATTTAATTGTAAGTAACTATTTGATCTATAATATCTTAAAACGAAAACAACATAATCATTTTTTTACATAAACTTAGAACTCAATAAATTCATTATCAATTTTAAGAAAATTCATGTTTATCAAATCCATTATCCTAATATTTAAATAAATTTATATTTTTATCTCCAACAACATGATTTAAGATGGTGATGTCTAATAATTGAGAGATAGAAGATCCATGCTATTGAACAATGTTTAATTATACTAATAATGATATGTTAATTTAAAAAAAAAAAAATTAAAATCTATATTTCTTTTAATTTTTGAAAAAAATAAATGGTTACGTTAATTAAATTAAAAAATTTATAAAAAGTAGTTTTTAATTTTAAAAAAATCATTTTTTGAATTAAATAAAAAAAATTATTTTTTAAATTAAATAAAAATAAACTCAAAACATATTTTAATTTTAAAATGATTTTTTAAAATAATCATAAGCAAAAGCCCTTGTCATAATAAACCCAGTGAAGGCAACCTTGTTACGTGTTCTTTCTTCCCCGTGCAGTATTGTACTTCTTCTTCCTTCATCTCTCCGCGTTGTACTTTCTTCTTCCCTCTTCTTAGTACTTCCTTCTTCCCTCTTCTCTCCTTAATAAAAATCTTCTTCCTTAATCATAACCATAAACTCCTACTTCACACCACCACCTTGTGTGATGACGAGGAACACAAATGTATACTTTGCTTGTGTTGCATTGTTTGTATTTATGGTGTTAGCTGAAGATTTTAAGCCTACAGACGAAATACTCTTAAATTGTGGTGGCCCTATTCGGTTCAAAGGATCATTATGTTGTGAAGGAATATTCCATCCACATTGATGGAGGTACATTGAACGTAACTTTTACTCCATCTACCACTGTAATTAATGCATATGCATTTGTCAATGGGATTGAGGTCAAGTTGATGCCTAATGTTTATACTTCCACTGAAGATGATGGTCATGTGATTGTTGGTATTAGAAGTGTCTTCACCGTTGACAACAGAACATAACTGCACTTGAGAATGTTTATAGGTTAAATGTGGGTGGGAGTAATATTTCGGGTTCTCGTGATACTGGCATGTTTAGGTCTTGGAGTGCTGACGCGTCTTTCATACTAGGAACTGCATTTGGAGTTGTGAATGGTGGTATAGAAGTGAATATTGAGTATCCTCCAGGAACACCGTCTTATATTGCTCCGACTATTGTTTTCTCGTCGGCCAGATCGATGGGTCCAAACGCCAATATCAACTTGAGTTACAACTTGACTTGGACATTCTCAATTGATTCTGGGTTTGCCTATCTTGTGAGACTTCACTTTTGTGAGGGCACCACGGTGATAACCAAAGTTAATCAAAGAGTATTCAAAATATTCCTCGCTAATCAAAGTGCTTTTAATACGGTTGATGTTATTGCATGGGCAAGTACTTTTAACCTTCCACATAAACTTATCCTAATATTTAATTGTAAGTAACATTGTTCACCATCTTATTTAATTGTAAGTAACTATTTGATCTTTAATATCTTAAAACGAAAACAACATAATCATTTTTTTACATAAACTTAGAACTCAATAGATTCATTATCAATTTTAATAATATTCATGTTTATCAACACCTTGCTTAGGAACTTCAGTGTTCTTGAGACCACTTTGAGTTCAAATAATATTTTTTATTTGTTTTAACTTAAATTTCATTGGATTGTTTGTGCATAAGTTTTATATTTTTTTAATAATTGATTATTAATTTTTAAGATACAATGATTATATTTTAATATATTTTAATATATTTTGTAGATACAATGAATATATTTTAATATATTTTAATGTTAGTTTTGCTTGCACTATTGGGTATGGTGCTTATAACACGATAAATGTCTTATCCACGTGGAATTTAGGATTTTCCCAATAATAAACGTGAAATATATATATTATTTAAATAGGTTAGATTTAGGCTTATGAAAAAACCTATTAGGCGCCTGACAGACCGGTCTATATATATTTTATTATTTATTAAGGTTATTTTTTATTATTTTTTATTAATAATATTATTTTCTATTTTAAAGTCTATCAATTAGACAATCAGTCAATAGTCGTTCTATATTTGAAATCAAATATCATCTTTTAAGGTTTAAAGGGTGTTTGTTTCATTTTTTTTTTAAATCATTTTGTTAGAAAAATTATTTTTTGTTTAATATATATAGATATGAACATTGATATTGGTATGTGGAGAGCATCATGTAAATTGGTTTGGATAGAGAATGTAGTTTGATATGTGTATAACGACTAATTATAGATTCATTTTGCTTTTTGTTTTCTTGGAAGGTTATTACAGTGCATACTTGTTAGTTATTATTTTTAATTTTATTAGTTTCCCTTTTATATAAAGACATAGTTTAGCCTGATGTGTTTAATTGTTTTATATAAGCCATGTAATCTGAACTGAGTTCATGTAATTTTATTGTTTGATCTGTCAGAATTAAGCATTTTAGTATTTAGCTTGAACTGTATTTGATTTTCTGTTATATTTAACTTGATCTTAGTGTTTTATACTAAGTTCATGTAATTTAAGTGTTTGATTTGCCATAACTGATTTTCTGCTTATATTGAACTTGAAAAAGCTTTGTTTGAGTACTGAGAATTTTTCTTGAACTTTAATTGATCATCCCAATATGATCTAATCATGTAATTTAGCGTTGATATATATATATACACAAATCCAAATATAGTTATTTTACTAATTATTTGTTTTATCCTAAGTTAAGAGGTCTTTTAAAGCACTTGTTGAAAAAACGCTGTAATAGGTTTTTAAAAAATAAAATAAGGAGGTCTTTTACGGCGCTCTTTCAAAGAGCGTTGTAATATGCTTTTAAAAAATAAAATAAGGAGGTCTTTTACAGCTCTTTCAAAGGGCGCTGTAATAGACTTTTAAAAAATAAGTTAAGGAGGTTTTTTACAGTGCTTTTGTCAATAAGCGCTATAAAAGCCTTTAAAAAATAAGGTGGTCACAAAGCTTTGTTTTATACTAAGTTAAGAGGTCTTTTAAAGCGTTTGTTGAAAAAGCGATGTAATAGGCTTTTAAAAAATAAGTTAAGGAGGTCTTTTACAACGCTCTTTCAAAGAGCGTTGTAATAGGTTTTTAAAAAATAAGTTAATGAGGTCTTTTAAAGTGCTTTTTCAAAGAGCGCTCTAATAGGCTATTACAAATTAACTTATATTTTAAAAAATAATTATATTAAAATGAATACATTTTTCACATGCTTTAAATTTTATTTATCATATATACATTAACAACGTAATTTCTATTTAATTTTTTTTTTTTACAACTCTACTATAGCATTTTAAAATATGAAGGTTTTATGTCTTTTGAAAATAATCTTAACGCATTTTATATATATAATATTACATATTTCATAATTAGATCAATATTATGAACTTGCTTTCTTTTAAATAAGTATTATTTGGTTTTTGAAAAAATTTACAATTTCTTAAGAGAATAACATTTTACTAACATAATAAACCATAACAAAATAAATAACTACAATAAAAAAAGATAACATTTTAATTTGAGTAAAAATTTTACAGTACAAATATTTTACTGACACTTTTTTAACAAATTTTACTAACATTAAACTTTAAAAATGATATTATAACAAACTGTAAAAATAATATATTCGACATTTTAGAATAAAATTTTAATTTTTTGAAAATATTTTATAACCATTTAACCTTTTTTTGGACTAAATTTAACTTTTTTCAATACTAATGTATAAAATACTAATTTATATTTAAAAGACATTATATAATTACTGTATATAGAGTAGTGTTTGACTTGAAAGTTATGAACAAACAACAACTCTTCTCAATCAATACAATAACATCACTGTCAAAATAAAAATGAAATAATATTAATTAAATAACTAACTTCAAATAAAAAGTTAACATTAAAAAGCGTTGTAATAGGCTATTAAAAATTAAGTTAAGGAGGTCTTTTACAGCGCTCTTTCAAAGTAATAGGCTTTTAAAAAATAAGTTAAGGAGATCTTTTACGGCGCTCTTTCAAAGAGCGTTGTAATAGGCTTTTAAAAACTAAGTTAAGGAGGTATTTTACAACGCTCTTTCAATGAGCGTTGTAATAGGGTTTTATATATAACAGTAAACTGCTTTAGTTTCCTCTTCATTTCGTAAACTTCACTACGCTTCAGAGTCCTCCTCCTCTTCATTGTCCATCTCATTGCGAACCCTACTGTCCATACGAACCATATTGTCAACCATCTCCATTGCAAACCATCTCCATCTTTGTTACTAACCCTACCAACTCTCATTCAAATACTATCCCTAAACCCTAAACCCTAAACTGCTTCAGGTTCCTCTTCATTACGTAAACTTCCTACGCTTGTTTCCTCCTCCTCTTCATTCTCCTTCTCATTGCGAACCCTACGAACAATATTGTCTTGTTACTAACCCTCATTACGTAAACTTCATACGCTTGTTTCCTCTTCATTCTCCTTGTCATTGCAAACCATCTTTATTTTTGTGAACCCTACTCTCCTACGAACCGTTCATATCTCTGCGCTATTCTAATTTGTTCGTAATTCTACGTCGTAACCCTATTGTTCTTCTGTTTTTCAGGTATTGTATTTATTAGTTTTTTGTTTCACTAAAATGCATGTTGAACTTATACTGCTATCAATGCACAAATATTTATTGGCTTATATGTTTTATTTTATAGTGCCCTCGTCAAACTAACAACATCGGCTGTGGGTACTATATATTGCGATTCATGAAGGAGGTTGTTGATATGAATCAAACTATAATCCCAGAAATAGTACGATATTTTCATTATTTGATTTTCATATATAAACTATGTATATATTTGATTATGTTCAATTTTTATATCGCACAGTACTTTGACAATTCCAGTCCAACATACTCTAAAAGAGATCTAATTGAAATAAAGGAAGACTGATGTCAGTATGTGATTGAAATGAATATTATTTGATTTGCTGGGAAATGGCATGCTGCAAGGGATAGTTATATGAATATATGGTAGTTTTGTTCTGTGTAGTTCTGATAGTTATATGTATTTGAATAGGGCACATTTGAAAAGTTGTGAATATGTAGTTATATGAATATGTATATAGTTATGTGCTGTTGTCAATATGTGAATATGTATATGAATATGTTGTGAACTGATTGTGTAAATATGTAAAGTTATAAAGTTAAATTATACAGTTATATAGTTATGTTGTTGTGTACTTATTGTGAAATGATTGTGTGAACTAATTCTGGATGAAAATGATTTTGGAAAAAAAAATTAAAAGACAGCGCTGTAATAGGTGTATAATCATGCATCTATTGAATGCACATTTTACAACGGTTTTTCTAGGTGCATAATAATGCATCTATTGAATGCACCTTTTACAACACTTTTTGGAAAAAACGCTGTAATAGGTGCATAATAATGCATCTATTGAATGCACATTTTACAGCGCTTTTTCCAAAAAGTGTTGTAAAACGAGTATAACAAGCACGCAATACATCTACCTATTTTATAGTGTTTTTTATTTATTTTAAAAAGCGCTGTTGTATCTTTTACAATGCTGGATGCTACAACGCTTATTTTTTTGAAAAAACGCTGTAAATGGCTTAAAAAAAGCGCTGTAAAAAGGTTTTTTCGCGCAGTGAATAAAAAATATGCGAGAAAAATGGGTCAGGTGAGACTGTTGGCCTACACAGTCTATAATGAGGGGATCAATCTTGATAAAATAAGGCTCCATAACAACGTAAATCGGAGCGAACTGACATATTCATATGCATACGGACTTTTTAGGACAGAGCGGACCAGACTGGACCAATCATTTGACAACTCTAATTTTGAGTACGTCTTGTACTCTATACAATAAATTTTACATATAAAAAAAATTAAAGTTAAAGAAATAATATATACTTGAAGGGTTCAATTTCTTCCCTAGTCATATTGGAAAAGAAACCTACCTCAGCTGCATTTTTTACCCTAGGCATGGAAATATCAGCTCTAACATTAATAAATCTCCATTGCAAAAGTCTATTATATAAAATCTTGAACTTATGGTACACTTCTTCTTGCATGGATGACACTTTCCTTGTTTTGAAGTAATTCAAAACTTTAGTGACACTATTACCAACTCTACCGCCACCATTACCACTATTACTTCCATTTGCCTTAGCCGGTGGGTCGGACCAGATCAGAGAGCCGAGCGATGTCTTTCGGGTCAAATCTTAATTATTTATGATCTATTATGTTACAAAATAGATTAAGTACATTAATTTTTATGGAAAATAATTTTTCAAAGAATGTTAATCATAATAAATATATTATCTGTGTTTGCAAAAAAAATTACAAAGGTTGCAATTTCAATGAGCGGATACTTAATTATTTTAGTTCTCCAAAGACACCAAAAATCTCAAGATTGATCCTCTGTTGGTATACTTGTTTATTCATACATGTTTGATACATTATTAGAGGGTCACTTATTTCCTATATGTATCTTTGGATATATCTTATAAATATCAAATAAAATATTGTTTAAAAAATAAAATAATATTTCTAATACATACATATCTATAAATATATGTGAAATATCAATATCTGATCATATAAATTTAGAGAATCCTATAAATTTAAAGAATTCAGTATTTATAGATGTGAACTTTAGAAACCAATCCAAATATACTATTCTTAGGAATATATAGATAACACGAGAGACATTAATAGTAAGAACTTATGCATCTTAATTACATTTTTTATCTCCATAATTTTTTAATTGTATGAATTTGATCTCTTAGTTTTTTGTGAGCAATTTTAACCCTATATATTTATCCCATTTTTTTAATTTTGCAATCTCTCATATGTTTTTCCAATTTTACACTTATTTAATTAATTTTAATGATGTGACCTATGAAAGTGTTTTCCAAAGTGGATATAAGTATTTTTTTTTTATATATATAAACATATTAAATAGGAATGACATGTGAGCTTGTTTTCCCTTGTTCCTCATTAAGCCCCCACATTTCCCTCCAATTCTGAAAACCCTAAACTACGAATATGAACTATCTCATCCCAAACCCAACTTTCACATCTAGTACATACATATACTACATTGTGCTTTTTGTTTGTGTTAACAAATTACACGAACATAAATTTAACAAATTACAAAGAAAGATAAATTAACAAATCACACTAATTTAGTTTGACATTAAATTGATTTACACTGATTTAAACAAAAAGATTACACACATATATCTCATGTTTTTTTTATTGGGGAGATCTTAAGTCCCGCGTAGATGAAAGATAAAGTTCTATAATAGTTTGTAAAGAGTGACACAAACAATACACTTTTCAATTATGTTGTATAAGATATTTGGTGTATTTTGTTCCCATGTTGTTAGTCTAGTAGTTATGTGCCAATGCCAAAGAAAATTGGTTCAATTGGTAAGGAGTTGGTTTACCTTCCACAAGATCGTCAATTCAACTCTTGTGATCGAAGTAAACAAACCTCCATATGATTGTATTGACACATCACAATTTTGTATTCCATGTAACACTAATTATATCACATCATTCAATAATATGATGTGACACCTCTAGAATTTGTTTACTCTTTATTCCTTCTTTTTCTATATTTCTATTATGTGATTAAAAAATAAAAAAAATGTAACTTTTATTACAAACTTAATTTAATTGTCAATTATTTTTTTAATCCATTACATATAAATACATTATAATATTTTAATTATATTTCAATAATTAATATATATATATATATATATATATGAAAATATAATCATTGTATCTTAAAATTAATAATCAGTTAGTATAAAAAACTATAATTAAATTTCTGCACAAACAATCTAATGAGATTTAAGTTAAAGCAAATAAAAAATATAGAAACAAACAAAACGAATTAAAATAGTAAGCCTTTGCAAAAAAAAAAATAGTAATTTTTTGTTTTCAGAATAAGAAAGTTAAATTATACATATATTTCAAAGTAATATAAAATTTGTTTAAACTGGAAAGTTTCAAAATAAAATTTCCATTTTGTTTTTTTTGTAAAATTTGAAATTCTGATTGAATGTGAAACTTCAAAAATGCAAATTTTCAGAATTTTAAAATAAATTTCAAAAATTTGGATAAACTAAAAACTTTTGAAATGCAATTTAAATTATGTTGAATGTGAAACTTTCAAAATGCAATTTTCTGGAATTTTTAAATAATATCTAAAATTTGGTTGAATACGAAATTTCTGAAATGCAATATTTTCACCAGTTTAAACAAATTTCAAAAATTTGGTTGAATGTGAAACTATCGAAATGGAATTTTAAAATAATTCCGAATATTTGGTTGAACATGAAACTTTTGAAATGCAATTTTTCAATAATGTTAAAAAAAATTGGTTGATTGTAAAATTTTTGAAATGCAATTTTTCTAGAACTTTTCTAAAATGTGTTCAAACAATCACTTATATTATTTAATTATATTTTTTATAGTGAAAACAACTCATATTTCATTACAAATTTTTCAATTTTCATTCCATTTATTCATTTGTTTTACACAATCAAATATTCTTATAAATTAATACATTTATAACACCATAAGTATCACCTTCAAACTTTAAAAAATATTCATCTTAAAAAATATGTATTTTGTGACTTTATTATGTTGTTATTTCATATTAAGGGTGTACGAAAGACAAATTAGGTCAGATTTGGTGTGTCCTTTACTCGGTCCCAATCAGGAAAAAATTTAGACCATAATATGTCTCTTAACCCGATCAAACCTAGTAAGTTGCGGGATCCTTAAGGATGAGACGAAATAAACATGAAATCAAGTTGGTCTCAAAACAAGATACCAAATAGTAATCCTTAAACTTTCTTTTAGAAAAAATAATTACACATACATAAACTCATAATAAGTCACATGTGGTTACCATTTGCCAATTCATTCAAGAGTAGCAAATCATAATTTCATTTTATAAACTATAATTTACTAAGTTAGTGATCCGATCGGTAATTTTTTTTAGAGAGAGTGAATCAATAATATATAAAATAATAACAAAAATAATTATTTGTTTTTAAAGTAATTTGGATGGAACGGGCAACCTCCGAGGTAATCCAAACCCATTCCTTTTTTTACCTTGTCCTTGTCTTGTCTTTGTTTTTTTTAGGACAAGTTAGACTGATCCCGCTGCTTATGGGCCTAAACGGGTTCCCATGACGGCCCATGTCTTTTACACTCTTATTTCATACTATGTTATTATTGAAAATTATACCATGTACTGCCACACTCTAACTCATATCCCCATATTTTATACAAACTATTAATTTTACCCCTACTAAATTCAACTTGGTTCCGAAAAACTTAAAAAAAAGTTTTCTAGATTTTGTGTACCGAAAAACTTTGAAAAAAGTTATGTATTTTCTGGTACAAAGTTCAATTTCTTTTAAAAAAACATATGTTTTGAAAAACTTTAAAAAACGTTTTTTGAAAATTTAGTGGGGTAATTTTATAAATAAAAAATGGGTAAAATAGGTAGTTTGTATAAAATATGGGAGTATAAATGTTGGGTACTGATAGGGGTGGGAATAGGCCAGACCAGGCTTTGAAAGGCATGAGTCTGGCATACGATTAATTTTTTAGGCCTAAACCTGACATACGATCTATCATAGGCTTTTTTTTTGGGCTGACCTGACCTTTTTAAAAGTATGGTCTGACCTTAAAGCCTATTTAAAAGCCTTATTCACATTAAAATATTAAAATATTATATTTTACATTTTACACTAAGATCAAGTTAAATATAACAGAAAATCAAATACAGTTCAAGCTAAATACTAAAATGCTTAATTCTGACAGATCAAACAATAAAATTACATGAACTCAGTTCAGATTACATGGGTTATATAAAACAATTAAACACATTAAGATGCCCTTCTTCTTTTCCTAGTGGGATTCACATTTGTTTGTCCATTAACGATACGAAACGATGGATTAATCCAAATTCTCTCATCATGATCATCTCTATGATATAAACCATCATCAATTGAATCAATTTCATGTGGTTGTGAGGGTTCGTAGGGTTAGGACAACATATTAAATTTGTTTTAAATTTGTTTTTATTTATTTAAAGTGAATGACTTTTTATTTAAAGCGCAAGTCTTTTACAACGCTTGTCAAAAAAGCGTTGTTGTATCTTCCGTGATTTTTAAAAATTCTACAACAACGCTTGTATTTAATAAGCGCTGTAAAAGACGCACTATAAAATATCATTTTTGACGTAGTGATTTCAACTCAAAGTCGGAGTGGTCGAGCTTATCCAACCCCATTTTTAATGTGGGCCAAATGATCTAAGTCAAAAAGACTCATTCATTTTTTAATTTATTTATTAAATATATGATCTATACTAATATGTGGGTCAAACAGCATAGTTCATTTGATCCGGCCTATTTTAAGAGCTCTGCTCAAAACCCAATTACAAATTAAAACTTAATATATGTAGAGTACAAAGAAACCGATTTATATAGTTAAAAAATATAATGGTTTTTAAGTATCTTTGGTAATCTGCATTGGCGGTTTATATACTTAGAAAATATAATAATTTTTAAGATTAATTTCGGAAAGAATATGTTAAAGTTATTAATAACTATTGACAAAATTTCATTTGAATAAAATAATATTTACAAATTTCATCTGAATAAAATAAATTTTTTTATCCTTTCTTGGTGCTAAATCGTTCTATGTTGTGAGTTTAATTTTCTATTCTCTCGTTTCTTTTTTCTTAAATTTTAGATAAATTTATTTTCTGTATAGGTTGGAATTCTAATGTTAAGAAAGATCATAATATAAAAGAGAATTGAAGTACAAAAAGTCAAACATACAATCAAACTTCAACACATTTTGAATGGTCAACTCTCTCTTCTTAGTGAATGGAAAAAATTGGAAAAAAGGAATCAAGAATCAATAGACAAATTAACAAAGAAGTTGTTAGCATTGCCCACCTTACTACCCTTAACTCATGATCTCAAGGTAATGTTTCTTAAATGGACGTGTATGTTTGTTTGTTTCAATATTTCTTCCTTCCTAACAATAATCAATTTATTGACTATTTTATATCGATTAAAAAAATATATTAAAAATAAATTAAGAAAAGAGTAATTTTTTATTTCTTTTTTTCCACAATCATCTCGTTCTAAAGATCTTATTTAAAAGTATTTAGATAAATGTGCTCTCAATTATAAATAAATAAATAAAAATATTATTTTGAAGAAAAAATAAACACTATATGGATAAATACTTCTATCCGTAGCTCCAAACTTTCCATTATATATACCCCAAACTTTCCATTATATATACCCCAAACTTTCCAAAGCTTCAACGTAGCTTTCCTTCTTTCACTAAAAGTACTCTTCTTTAGCTTCTAGATACTTTCTTTTAATTAATTTAATTTTATTACAGGTAGACACTAATGACATCTTTGAAGCCTTGAATACAGCCATTAAAGTCATGGAGAATGTTGACCCTTGGATCATTGAATATCAAACAAAGGTTCATTTTTCCCCTCTCTCAATATTTTTGCTTTATTTTTTTACGGTAAAATAAATTATGTGTACAATATTGATGTTTTGTTTTAAATCTCTGTAATAACGTTCTTCAACTTTAGTCCTAAAAGATTTTTAAAAATTTCTTTTTGATCTTTATCTTTAAGTTAACATGTGTGCATCTTTTGAATTTTGAATTTATTTTTTTAGCCATGTTTAGGATATTGTAAGCTATCTTTTACAAAAAGTTTTATTTTTTTAACAAATAATCAATTAAATATGAATTTTTTAAGTTTAAAATTTAAGTTTAGAAATTAATATTAAATTCATATTTCAGGTGAAAAATTATAAGTTTTTGTGAAGAGACTCCTATAATGTTACAAATACATCTGAAAAATCTTTCAAAAATTTAAACGATAAACATGAATTAATTTAAAATTAAGAATAAAAAATAAAGATGAAATTTGTTTTGGAGATTAAAGATGAAGAATATTTTATAGGCTAAATTACATCCGCAGTCCTTTAATTTAATTTTAGCTAACATTTTAGTCTTTTATCTTTTTTTTTCCCGGTTCGGTCCTTTATTTTAATTTTAAGTGACAATTTGATATTTTATATTTTAAAATGTCAACAATGTTATTCTTTTTTTTACAAAAATTCAAAAAATCATCAAAATCTTCAAATAAAATCCATAAAATTAATAATCATCTTCAATATAATGCAAATTTCATCAAATGCTTAACTCAAATATTCAAATAAACTCATATTTTCATCTCCAACAACATCAAATAAAGAATAAAAATATGAGTTTATTTAAAGATTTAAGTTATGAATTTGATTAAATTTGCATTTCATTGAAGATAATAATGAATTTTATGAGTTTTCTTTAAAAATTTTGATAATTTTTTCGAAAAGACTCCTATAATATTATAAATATGTGAAAAATTATTCAAAAATTTGAACGATAAATATAAATTAATCTAAAATTAAGGATAAAAACCAAAAATGAAATATTTTTTAGAGATTAAAGATGAAGAATATTTTTTATAGAGACTAAAAATAATACTCTGAAATTTTAAAGGAACTGAAAACTTATTTAACAATTTTTTCACCAACAAAAACCTATATAATATTTAGTATTTACATTCTTTAAAATTGTCAAAGTAAATTCACAAAAAAGAATTTGGGAAAGTGATGCCTTGTCAAAGTTGCAATTTAATTATACAAGTAATGATGTCAAATAATGAAAACAAATTTAATATTATTATTTAACATAACTAGTAGTAGCATTCATGTTTATTTGAGCAGGTTGAGATAATTCGTTATCAAGTAACAGAACTGACAACCACATCAAGACAAGAAGAAGAGTGCTTACAAGAACTTTTGGGCATTGTTCCTTTTATTGCTACTTTACTAGTGAGTCTTGCCATTTTTTTCTTTCTGCTTCTTTCTCACACTAATATTTTGAAGATATTTATCTAAAGCAATTTAAATACCATAATACTCACATCTCACTTAATGTTGGTGTTTTTAAAAAATAATAAATATTAGTAATTGGTTGTTAATTGTTAGAGAAGAGAGTTGAAACTATAAAAGTTTGTCTCATGGAGAGGGTAAAAGATATGATAAGAATAAGTTATCATGTCATGTTTGAATTCAGTGTTTGATGAACCAACATAAGTTAATCTAGAATTTTATCATATCATGTATCTCTAGTTGAAATTTCTATCCTAAATATGACTTGAGTTAGAAACGAGTTCACATCTCCTCTATTTCCTATGCTCCATTTCTTGTCACGTTTACTTTCTAGATGAACGACATGTAGCAACTAAAATTTCAATGGTTGAGATTTTATTAAATACTAAAAATCAGTTTTAATTAATTAAAATAAAAACATGAAAACACAATAGAAAAACAAAATCAATTTTCCTTCCTCCCTTCGTCGTCCCTCCCATCGCACATTCACCTGTCGTCCTCGTGTCGCTCGCCTATCTGTCTCTTCGTCGTGTCGACGTCGCTCAACTGCAGCACCAATGCACCGTTGCTCCACTGCAATACTATTGTACCGCTGCAACACGTTGCATCGCTATATCATCGCCGCACCGTTGCAGCACTACCGCTCCACTACAACATTACTATAGATCTTTGTTCAAATAATTTCTTCTTTTTTGATCTTACAAGTTCTTGTTGATTTGGTCAAATCTTTTATAACCTTTTAATCATGTCTTTTTTATTTTTCCAAATCTTTTACAAGTTCTTGCAAATGTTTTCAAAGACAATATCTTCGTTGCCATGAAAATAGAAAGAAATTTTAATTCAATCAAATTGGTTTTTTATTGGAATTGATCAATTTGTTACTGGAATTTCGTCGCCTCTTTGTATCTTTGTCGTGTCGGCGTCGCTTCACCGCCACACCGTTGCAGCACCACCGCTCCACTACAATATTATTAGGAAGAGAAATAGATACTCACAAAAAAAAATATTGCAAGAAAATTTAGTGCAATTGTTACAAGTAAGTTTTTCATCAATGTATACAATTTTTTTAACTATATTCTTTATGTGAGTTATCTTATAATGTGCACCAACCATTAAATAGGAGCCAATTTTCAAGTGAAGTTGACACTATAATTCAACATCAAGCTACAACTCAAATGACACAATCAAGTCAAGTTGAAAATGGAATTCAACATCAAACTACAACTCAAATAACACAATTAAGTCAAGTTGACGCATTAAGACTTCACAATTTCTTTTAAACAATTTTATGAGACTTTTGTTAGAAGGCATGTTCTATACATTAATCTTTTGCTATGAGGCAATTTTATGTTCAATCACTTAGTGTTAGTTTGAACAATCTTGTGTTATGTAGTACAAAACTCAGAAATCTCATAGTTAAAGGAATATTAATTTCAAATTTCAATTACAATTGTTAACATAAATTGTGCAATACAATTGTCTACATAAATTGCGCAATACAAAATTCAAGTTTTTATACTAGTTCAATCATCTCGTGAAGTCTATTTTCTCAAATTTAGAGACAAAATAAGCAAGATCAGCTTCTGTGAGCCAAGAGGGCAAGGTGTCAGGGGTGTTTGGATTAAATCCAATTCCATACTCTCCTTTGGAAATATTGAGGGACCAGTTTTCCAAGTTGTTATGATATTTTTCATCACATATGCAGTGCCAACCTTAGTCGTTTGAGTTTTCCAAGCTGTTATGATATTGTTCCTATCACACGGATAAAAATCAATTCAGATATTCAGAACTACGACTACACTAATTTCTCACTTCATTTCACAAACTTAACCATATGTTTTAAACCAAAATGATTTCTTGTGAACGAAAATGTGACAGTTCACAAATTTTCAATTTGGTTTGTTAACTACCAATCACAATTTGATTAGATTTTTTGGGTGTGTTTCGGTCTTTAATATATTTCAAATTGATTGAATCAAAATGCCATCAAATTGGTTGAAACAAAGAACCTATAAAAAGAAAAACGATAAAATAAAAAGAAATAAATATGTGACTCTAATGAGAACCAGAGGAGAAGAACAATATAAAAAAATAAAAACATGATAAGAAAGTTGTAAGAGATTTGACAAAATCATAAAGAACTTGTCAGAACAAAATAGAAGATACATCTGAAAAACAGTATAACTGGAGCGGCGATGCAGCGGTGTTGTAGTGGAGCGGCGACAACGCGACAAAGAGGCGGCGCGAGGGGACGAAATTCCAGTACATAACCAATTTGATCAATTTCAATACAGAACTAATTTGATCAATTCCAGTACATAACCAATTTGATTGAATCAAAGTTCCTTTTGCTCCCACTTTGTGTGCAGACGTAGAAAATCAACCAAAATGCTTCAAAGCTTATGAAGCTTGCCAAAAAAATATGTTATGATACAAAATCTACATTATTCTCTGTTAGAAACATTTGCAGTTTCTAATGTTATACTAATTTGCATTTGAACTTATAACAGGAATGTCCTTTCAATTGCTTCTAAGACAATCGATCAATTGTTAATCACTTGATTTAATTGCTTGAATATACCCTTTCAATTTTTCCATTTTTTGTGGTGACGGAATGGACTTGGCTTTGAAAACGTTACCACTAGAAGCAAAAAGGTAGGTCGTGGCAGCAAAGACAAGACAACGAGAACAAAGATCTGTAGTAATGTTGCAGTGGAGTGGCGGTGCTGCAACAGTGCGGCTGTGATGTAGCGGTGCGGCGTGTTGCAGCAGTATTGCAGTGGAGCGACGCTGGCACGATGAAGACACAGAGAGGAAAATGACATGAGGACGAAAGGTGAACGTGTGATGGGAGGGGCAGGCGAAGGGAG
Organism: Cicer arietinum; assembly: GCF_000331145.2. Lineage (NCBI taxonomy): Eukaryota > Viridiplantae > Streptophyta > Magnoliopsida > Fabales > Fabaceae > Cicer > Cicer arietinum. Next base: position 2,895,567 of record NC_021164.2, read on the forward strand.
GAAGGAAAAGAGATTTTATTTTTCTACTGTGTTTTCATGTTTTTATTTTAATTAATTAAAACTGATTTTTAGTATTTGATAAAATCTCATCATTGAAATTTTAGTTGTCATGTGTCGCTCATCTAAAAAGTAAACTTGACAAGAAATGGAGGAGATTTGAACTTGGTAGAAACCTTTATGATAAGAACAATAATTTACTCAATTACCTTTGTAAAATATATTTTAAAATATAAATTGAAATATAATAAAATAAAAATATAAAAATAATTTATAAAATATAAGATAAAATATAAAAATGTAAATCTAATCAAATAAAAAAATAATTAATAGAATTTGATATTAAACTTAAAAATCAAGTATTAATAATTAATTTTAAAAAAATTATGATTTTAAACAAAGGTAGTTTTATCTTTTTATATATATAATTTAATAAATTAGTATCCACAATTATTTATTTAAAATTTTAAAATAAATATAATTTGTTTACAAGATATTCTTGCCACTTACATATAATATATATCATATCTTTATTTACATTCTAACAAATAAAATATTTAGTAGTGTCAATGGATAATTTTAATATAAAATTATTTCATTACTTATTTAATTTTTTTTGGTAATTTATAATATTTAAAATATAATAAGTTAATTTAAAAAAAAAAAAACTAATATATAATTATTCACAATGGTAATTTTGTTATTTAAATATAACATATATTATATCATATAATGATAAGATGTGTATCAAATACATGACAAAATAAAATATTATCATATTGGTTATCATGTATGTATCAAATACAGGATATCACATTGATAATGTTTATCATGTTTGTTGGAAATGATGAAACATAATTGGCATTGATGATGGCTTTGATGCGTGAATTGAAAAATGAGAAGTCCCACATTGGAGGGAACACACTCATTTATGACCTTTATAAGGAGTTAGTTTCACAATTGGGTTGGGCCCCAAGGGGCACCGCAATTTTGTGAAGGAGGGAGAACGCAAGCAAACGGACCACCACGCACGCGCGCCGCCGCCCGCCCGCCCGGCCGGCTTGGCTCGGTTCGGTCCGGGCTGTGGTGTATTAAAGTTTTTAACAGAATGGAAATTAATTATTTATTTAATTAATTAATTGCTTGCGATATGTCACATATTACGAAACTGTCATCCACAAGGTCAAAGTCAAAGTTCTGATTCATTCAAAACCCTAAATAGACTAGTCTCTTGTGCCTTGCTCAGTCAAAACCCTAATTTGACTTAGCTTCAGATGTTTGCCACGTCAAAATCCTAAAGCTGAGTCTTTCCCACGTTTTTGACTTTTGCCCGGTCAAGGAGCCTTGTCAATCACGTTTCCTATTTCTGAGGCACTCTCCTAGTGGCCAGTAAATGGACTTCGTGCTCCTTGGATCCCCCC